>NC_092356.1:12544595-12759867 GCF_963676685.1 Mytilus edulis | reverse complement strand
TATGAAATTTTGCCACTGATCGCAATCATCAATCAATTAACATTCTATGTCGTCCTAGCAATCATTCGATCAAGCTATCAAGACTTTTAATTTAATAAAAGTTAATTTGCACGTCACTTGTGTATCAGATGGAGATTACTCGATAGAAACACGTGTTAACTGTTTTCATATTAGAGGTTTTCAATGGAGTTAAAAAGGATAAATAGTTGTTTTATTTTAAAAGCTGTACGTGTATTGCCTCATTAACAATCCCATCAACATCTTCTTTTTTATATCTTATTCTAATTTTCCATAAGACATAAAATTAATGTACTAGGATTGTTAGTTTTAAAAATATTTGTTTTTCTTTACATTTTCCAGCCATTGATTGATTTTCCTTCAGGAAGATGAAACCTTGATAATATTATGTTGCATTGTGGCAGCAAGTTTTGCCTTTCCTTTTAAATTCAAATTTAAGGAAGGATCTGCCGTTTATGAAGCAATTGCCCAAAAACTACATCGGTACGTAGAATATAATTAAGGAATCACGTTTCAAAAGCATTAAATAATTTTCCAAAAATTGCCAAAATGACTTATAATCTTTATGTATTTCATATGCACAAAGAGATCATGTATGTATTTACTTTAAAAATTAAAAACAACACGTTTAATAATTACAATGCGTCAAGCGCTTCTCTGGATTTACATTCATCAGGAACGATCAAATATAAAAAAGAAGACGTGGTATGATTGCCAATAAGACAACTATCAACAAAAGACCAAAATGATACAGACATTAACAACTATAGGTCACCGTACGGCCTTCAACAATGAGCCAAAAAGCCCATACCGCATAGTCAGCTATAAAAGACCCCGATAAGACAATGTAAAACAATTCAAACGAGAAAACTAACGGTCTTATTTATGTAAAAAAATGAACGAAAAACAAATATGTAACACATTAAACAAACGACAACCACTGGAATTTACAGGCTCCTGACTTGGGACAGGCACATACATAAATAATGTGGGCGGGGTTAAACATGTTAGCGGGATCCCAACCCTCCCCCTAACCTGGGACAGTGGAATAACAGTACAACATAAGAACGAACTATAAAAATCTGTTGAAAAAGACTGAACTCATCAGATAGACAAAAATACAAGTGGACGTGGCCGGGTACTTACACATCCCGACACAAAAAACACAATGAACAGATCTGAGAGTACTCGCAGTTATCTGACAGCTAGTTCAAAGCCACTAACAACTAATAAAAAACCATGCATCTAAGACTAAACTATCAATCCGTACACATCCAACATCCAATGGATTTAGTATAAAAACGTCATAAACAGCCAGAGAAAAACATGACCTTGTGCAATGCCAAGTTACAGGTATCGACAGATTGTAGATCCATGAATATGTATATGTATATAACATACTAGTAATATTTAGTTAGCTTTTAATTTACTGATAACAAATCAATATGTATACCAATAAAAACAATATTCAATGATCTTATTACAGTGTTGAATAGGTAACCTTTTAGAATAAGTTATTTAAAGGAGCGACAAGTTTACATGGATCATTTCAAAATTTCTGGGAACGGTTAACAACATTTCCGTAAAAATGAGGATGTGCTATCCCGTTTGAAATAAGTTTTCTACAGGTACAACCAAACTTCAATACCAAATCTTTATATCTATGGAAAAATTTAGTAAAGGTTTTAAGTAATTTATGGTAACGATATCCCTGGTTTAAATTAATAATTTACCAGTAATACATAGGTTGTGTTCGTTAAAATAAAAAACGTCACAACAGACACGGGCCATAGCGAACAAGTTGTGAAATATAAACACCGTAAGATGGTGCCAAGGAACATCACCATCTAAAAATGGAAAATTAACAATAGGGAACGAAAAATCGTCTCTTTTGTCGTAAATTTTAGTGTGGAGTTTCCCGTTTAAAACCGAAATATCTAAATCCAGGAAAGGACAGCTATTACCGAATAAATTTGATTTATTTAAAGTAAGTTCCTTGGGGTAAATTTTAGCACATTTGAAATCCGAGGATGTATAAGTACCGAAACCGTTGAAGAGCTATATAACAAAAAGACCTAAAATTGATAGCCAACTTTGCCTGAGGGAGTTGAAATAAATTTCTTAATAATTTCAAAATAAATAGACGGAAATTTTAGAGGAGACAATTCAAGAACCATATAATATTGTTTACAATGTGTTGGCATGTATTTTGTATTATGTTCTTAATTCACGATGTTCAAACGAACATAACATATTTATGTGCTAAACTGCTCTATTTTTCTTGTAAAACTCTGCTCCTAATTTCTGTTCTAAGCTGACTCATATTGTATATATGTATATAAATAAGACTATTTCTGATACTAACAGGCACGGTGACCGTTTATATTTAATCATCATAATTCACAATCTACTAGTAATCAATTTTCTATAAATGTCATTTCATTTCATCAAACAATGTCCTAAACATCTTTGCATAAACACTTCATCATTTCAAATCTATAAAATACACATTACAATAAGTATACTATAAATACATATTCACTGCAGACGTCATATACACATTTAACAATATAAAAAAAAAATTGTCGGCAAGTCGAGTGGTCACCGCCCAGCCTTCGATAAACTTAAAAACCCGTTTTCAATCTATTAAATACCATACTAATTTGCATAACTAGTTTATTCTATTGTTAAACAATAGACTAAAATAGATCCGAAAATTCATACGCATACCGCACATAAATTTATTGTCGAAAGATGCTGACATTTGAATCTCGCAATAATGTAACATTTCCATACACAAAAAAAAAGATTTTTCTGCATTGTTTGTTTTTCTATTTGTGATCTGGTTTTATCTCGCATAGAACTATTCAATTTTTGGGGATGTTGTTAAAAGTATAATCGATATATATATCATAACATATCGGTCAATATGCTAGTTATCAAAATATCTTTTCTTTTACTTATTTAGTGGTACCTAACACTATAGGGAGATAACTGTGTAATTTAGCTAAAGGTTTTAATCACATTGTATAGTTAAGTAAATATCAAGCTTCTCAATGATCAAAATTAGTATTTGTCAAACTGCTATATATTCAACCAATTCTGTAAGAGAAAGTGATTTGTTCAAGTGTTTTGAATTTTTTATATTTTTTTCAAAGGAATCAAGTAAACATTTTGTCAAAACTTTATCAAAATTAAACAACCATAATTAATTTTAGTCAAGGTTTTGGGTACCACCTTGAATGTGATAGTTTCCGATCTTAAACCCTCACGCCATTTATAATCTATGCACATATTCCTTAACTTTTGCTTTTGAAACAATCAAATAGTAAGTGATACAAAATTTCAATTTAGATGGTACGAAAGAGAGACACTGCAAAGAGAGATTCCATTGCCATTTCCTTTAGGTCGATTGATTCAAATAATGATGGGCACATTACTGCTTATGAGTTTGCCTCACATAATGCCAAAATATACAGACTTGGAAGGAACTACAGCTTGGCTCAATGGAGACGGGCGTTCGTCTTAGCCATGCCTCAACTTGATACTAACGGGAATAACATGCTAGAAATTGACGGTAGGTTTGATAGATTCCATATCTTTAACTTTAAAAGTCGTACCTTGACCTATAATGGTTTACTTTTATCAATTGATATTTGGATGGAGAGTTGTCTCATTTGCACTCATACCACATCTTCCTATATATATCGCCTGAAAACATATTGAATAAATTCATAAAAAAACTAAACGTTATATATGTCACGCGTCCAATGCGCCTTTCAGAACGCTTATTCCGAATTTTTGAAAGCCAATGATATACAATGATTGAAATCGTTAAAAAACTATAATAGTGGGAGATATTATGGACATAATTGTACAAATCGTGATACAAGCATGAAATTTGGTATAAAGGTTGACTACATGATACTTATAAAAAATCCTTTGCTGGCCAGAAAAAAAAATCATTTTTTCAAGATGGCCACCACTAATTTTGGAAATGGCGTCATTACAAATTGGCAATCATTCGTTAATCCGTTGAATGGTATGTTTAGATGTAAAATCCAATGTTAGATTTAATAAAAAGTAACTGACAGTTCCTAAATTACGACTAAACAATACATTAATGAAACTAAGGGTGACTTCCAGTTTCAAAATGCCGGCAAAAAAGTCAAAAAATTGTATTTTTATACTTTCAAGCAACTTCACAAGGGATGTAAATCCTTGAAAGATGTGATATAGGTATAAACCAATGTAAGTTATGATAAAACGTTAAAAACAGTTCCTAAGTACGACAAAACAACACATAAATGCAGAAAAATAGTGATTTCCGGTTCCAAAATGGAGGAAAATACGTAGAAAATATTTTTATAATTTCCATCAACTTAACAAGTGATAACACTCTTTGTTAAGTTTAAATGTCTAGTTTAGTTAGAAAGAGAGGTTGCTTATCTTAAAATTATTTGACAATTGGCTTTACAACAACCCGTACAAGGAAAGCCAGAAAGGTAGCATTAACAGTTACCAACACAGCTGGATTTTTGCCTCCGCATTTCAAAAGTTCCTGAAACGAGAATGCAACGGCAGTCACAGAAGTCCATTTCTGTTTGCAACTGTCATTAATTCTTTCTTTCATCCAACCCCAGTGTTCATGACTTGGTACATGTACCTGTCGAATACATGAATCAGGCTGAACTTAAACAACACCTTGATTTACTTCTCTTTGGATGTGCTCTGGAAAGGAACCTCTTGTATACGGATTTGCATCACAATGCCGTTGCTTCCGGGCAAACAATTCACATCGTCCCTTGCTTCATACTTAAGCCAAAAATTAACGTCCTTTATATCTGACAAAACCTTCCATTGTTAGCCGAGCTGACCCCTTTCCTTTCCCACGACAATTCGACAAAATGTCACATCCACTGAATGCATGGAGGAAAGGAAGAGCAGCTACACAAAGACCAAACGCATTTGATATGTCACGTACAGGAAGCCAACAAAAGTCTTTATTCCTTCTATTACCTATCCACAATGTGTTCTACCTAGTATTGCGATTGCTGCAATTATTGATACTATTAAATCTGTGTCAGTACTACCTAAAATTACATTTAACAACACTTTTCATAATCATGCCGAACATGGACAAACATTCGTGTATCTGCTTCTTCATGATTACAAGTGGTAGATAGGAAGTATCCTTATTGAAATTGCAAAGAATATTTTCACAATGAATAACATACACATTTTAGTCTCTTTTGTCAGCAAGAAACTTGAACAATTTCATTTCGTTGTCATCTTCACAGAGAAAACTACTCCAAACCCTTGGTGTTCTACAAGAACCATCACCTTTCCATCTGGCACAAAAAACCTTGCCTTTGTCTTGCCTTTGTCTTGTCACAGCCTTTAAATTATTCATTTAGTAAACATCAAATACAATGTCTACTCTTGAATACTTATCGATGCAAGATTGTATGTAAAGCAGTATGACATCGTTTGCATAATCATCAACTATCGTTGCCAAACCTTGTGACCTGGAATTAACCATTGCTGCCCACCAACGATCAATGCGTCCCAATTTGGATCAGCAAATCGCAGAATGTTTCAAGTAAACCCATTTGTAGCGATTTAATACCACTATTTCAAGAAACATCCTGAGATAAAGACGGAGGAGAAGTTTCGTTTTTATGGATAAAGAAATATTTCAAGTAAAATTGTCTACTGTGACAAGAAATGAAAAGTCTAGAAAAGATATTGCAATCACTTTTAAGGTTTTCTAGCTTTGTTTTTGACAAAGACGTTTCCAGTTTCAATTTTGCAGCCAAAATAAGACGTTGTTATTTTTATCTGGTTATAAAAAGCAGGTTCTCCTTCGTTTTGTATTTGTTTCAACGATCTTCGTATTGTTTGGACCAATATCTTGGAGTTTACTTACATATCTTACCTGTTCAACAATTTCTTAAATGGAGTATATTTTTTTCCTAATCTGACGACTCTTCTAGAAATGAATTTCCAAACTCGTTCATCACTTTACAAAGCCTTTAAAGCTGTTTAAAGACATCTTTTCGTGTTTTCGTAGCGTCTGCATTAGGTCGTTCATCTGTTATAGAATGACCCAAACCACAAGATCTTTCAAATTCATCGTCTAGTATACTGACTCCTGGTCCAGCTACTAATCATCTGTCTAAATGGGATCTTCGGTTAATCCTATGGCACCAACATCGCACTTCACAATTGCATTATTCAGTTTTTGTGACTGATCAATTGTGTTATAAGAAAGAAATTTGCTGGTCTTACGTACAGTAAAATTATCATTTTCAAATTCCATTGACACCTGTGGGTGATGTTCGGGACGGGAAGTCATATCTTGGAGATGGGTCGGTAACGATCGAGCATAATTAACACGATCATGAAGAAGCAGATACACGAATGTTTGTCCATGTTCGGCATGATTATGAAAAGTGTTGTTAAATGTAATTTTAGGTAGTACTGACACCGATTTATTAGTATCAATAATTGCAGCAATCGCAATACTAGGTAGAACACATTGTGGATAGGTAATAGAAGGAATAAAGACTTTTGTTGGCTTCCTGTACGTGACATATCAAATGCGTTTGGTCCTTGTGTAGCTGCTCTTCCTTTCCTCCATGCATTCAGTGGATGTGACATTTTGTCGAATTGTCGTGGGAAAGGAAAGGGGTCAGCTCGGCTAACAATGGAAGGTTTTGTCAGATATAAAGGACGTTAATTTTTGGCTTAAGTATGAAGCAAGGGACGATGTGAATTGTTTGCCAGGAAGCAACGGCATTGTGATGCAAATCGGTATACAAGAGGTTCCTTTCCAGAGCACATCCAAAGAGAAGTAAATCAAGGTGTTGTTTAAGTTCAGCCTGATTCATGTATTCGACAGGTACATGTACCAAGTCATGAACACTGGGGTTGGATGAAAGAAAGAATTAATGACAGTTGCAAACAGAAATGGACTTCTGTGACTGCCGTTGCCATCTCGTTTCAGGAACTTTTGAAATGCGGAGGCAAAAATCCAGCTGTGTTGGTAACTGTTAATGCTACCTTTCTGGCTTTCCTTGTACGGGTTGTTGTAAAGCCAATTGTCAAATAATTTTAAGATAAGCAACCTCTCTTTCTAACTAAACTAGACATTTAAACTTAACAAAGAGTGTTATCACTTGTTAAGTTGATGGAAATTATAAAAATATTTTCTACGTATTTTCCTCCATTTTGGAACCGGAAATCACTATTTTTCTGCATTTATGTGTTGTTTTGTCGTACTTAGGAACTGTTTTTAACGTTTTATCATAACTTACATTGGTTTATACCTATATCACATCTTTCAAGGATTTACATCCCTTGTGAAGTTGCTTGAAAGTATAAAAATACAATTTTTTGACTTTTTTGCCGGCATTTTGAAACTGGAAGTCACCCTTAGTTTCATTAATGTATTGTTTAGTCGTAATTTAGGAACTGTCATTTACTTTTTATTAAATCTAACATTGGATTTTACATATAACATACCATTCAACGGATTAACGAATGATTGCCAATTTGTAATGACGCCATTTCCAAAATTAGTGGTGGCCATCTTGAAAAAATGATTTTTTTTTCTGGCCAGCAAAGGATTTTTTATAAGTATCATGTAGTCAACCTTTATACCAAATTTCATGCTTGTATCACGATTTGTACAATTATGTCCATAATATCTCCCACTATTATAGTTTTTTAACGATTTCAATCATTGTATATCATTGGCTTTCAAAAATTCGGAATAAGCGTTCTGAAAGGCGCATTGGACGCGTGACATATATAACGTTTAGTTTTTTTATGAATTTATTCAATATGTTTTCAGGCGATATATATAGGAAGATGTGGTATGAGTGCAAATGAGACAACTCTCCATCCAAATATCAATTGATAAAAGTTAACCATTATAGGTCAAGGTACGGCTTTTAAAGTTAAAGATATGGAAACTATCAAACCTACCGTCAATTTCTAGCATGTTATTCCCGTTAGTATCAAGTTGAGGCATGGCTAAGACGAACGCCCGTCTCCATTGAGCCAAGCTGTAGTTCCTTCCAAGTCTGTATATTTTGGCATTATGTGGGGCAAACTCATAAGCAGTAATGTGCCCATCATTATTTGAATCAATCGACCTAAAGGAAATGGCAATGGAATCTCTCTTTGCAGTGTATCTCTTTCGTACCATCTAAATTGAAATTTTGTATCACTTACTATTTGATTGTTTCAATAGCAAAAGTTAAGGAATATGTGCATAGATTATAAATGGCGTGAGGGTTTAAGATCGGAAACTATCACATTCAAGGTGGTACCCAAAACCTTGACTAAAATTAATTATGGTTGTTTAATTTTGATAAAGTTTTGACAAAATGTTTACTTGATTCCTTTGAAAAAAATATAAAAAATTCAAAACACTTGAACAAATCACTTTCTCTTACAGAATTGGTTGAATATATAGCAGTTTGACAAATACTAATTTTGATCATTGAGAAGCTTGATATTTACTTAACTATACAATGTGATTAAAACCTTTAGCTAAATTACACAGTTATCTCCCTATAGTGTTAGGTACCCCTAAATAAGTAAAATAAAAGATATTTTGATAACTAGCATATTGACCGATATGTTATGATATATATCGATTATACTTTTAACAACATCCCCAAAAATTGAATAGTTCTATGCGAGATAAAACCAGATCACAAATAGAAAAACAAACAATGCAGAAAAATCTTTTTTTTGTGGGGAAATGTTACATTATTGCGAGATTCAAATGTCAGCATCTTTCGACAATAAATTTATGTGCGGTATGCGTATGAATTTTCGGATCTATTTTAGTCTATTGTTTAACAATAGAATAAACTAGTTATGCAAATTAGTATGGTATTTAATAGATTGAAAACGGGTTTTTAAGTTTATCGAAGGCTGGGCGGTGACCACTCGACTTGCCGACAATTTTTTTTTATATTGTTAAATGTGTATATGACGTCTGCAGTGAATATGTATTTATAGTATACTGATTTGTAATGTTTATTTTATAGATTTGAAATGATGAAGTGTTTATGCAAAGATGTTTAGGACATTGTTTGATGAAATGAAATGACATTTATAGAAAATTGATTACTAGTAGATTGTGAATTATGATGATTAAATATAAACGGTCACCGTGCCTGTTAGTATCAGAAATAGTCTTATTTATATACATATATACAATATGAGTCAGTTTAGAACAGAAATTAGGAGCAGAGTTTTACAAGAAAAATAGAGCAGTTTAGCACATAAATATGTTATGTTCGTTTGAACATCGTGAATTAAGAACATAATACAAAATACATGCCAACACATTGTAAACAATATTATATGGTTCTTGAATTGTCTCCTCTAAAATTTCCGTCTATTTATTTTGAAATTATTAAGAAATTTATTTCAACTCCCTCAGGCAAAGTTGGCTATCAATGTTAGGTCTTTTTGTTATATAGCTCTTCAACGGTTTCGGTACTTATACATCCTCGGATTTCAAATGTGCTAAAATTTACCCCAAGGAACTTACTTTAAATAAATCAAATTTATTCGGTAATAGCTGTCCTTTCCTGGATTTAGATATTTCGGTTTTAAACGGGAAACTCCACACTAAAATTTACGACAAAAGAGACGATTTTTCGTTCCCTATTGTTAATTTTCCATTTTTAGATGGTGATGTTCCTTTGGCACCATCTTACGGTGTTTATATTTCACAACTTGTTCGCTATGCCCGTGTCTGTTGTGACGTTTTTTATTTTAACGAACACAACCTATGTATTACTGGTAAATTATTAATTTAAACCAGGGATATCGTTACCATAAATTACTTAAAACCTTTACTAAATTTTTCCATAGATATAAAGATTTGGTATTGAAGTTTGGTTGTACCTGTAGAAAACTTATTTCAAACGGGATAGCACATCCTCACTTTTACGGAAATGTTGTTAACCGTTCCCAGAAATTTAGAAATGATCCATGTAAACTTGTCGCTCCTTTAAATAAACTTATTCTAAAAGGTTACCTATTCAACACTGTAATAAGATCATTGAATATTGTTTTTATTGGTATAAATATTGATTTTGTTATCAGTAAATTAAAAGCTAACTAAATATTACTAGTATGTTATATACATATACATATTCATGGATCTACAATCTGTCGATACCTGTAACTTGGCATTGCACAAGGTCATGTTTTTCTCTGGCTGTTTATGACGTTTTTATACTAAATCCATTGGATGTTGGATGTGTACGGATTGATAGTTTAGTCTTAGATGCATGGTTTTTTATTAGTTGTTAGTGGCTTTGAACTAGCTGTCAGATAACTGCGAGTACTCTCAGATCTGTTCATTGTGTTTTTTGTGTCGGGATGTGTAAGTACCCGGCCACGTCCACTTGTATTTTTGTCTATCTGATGAGTTCAGTCTTTTTCAACAGATTTTTATAGTTCGTTCTTATGTTGTACTGTTATTCCACTGTCCCAGGTTAGGGGGAGGGTTGGGATCCCGCTAACATGTTTAACCCCGCCACATTATTTATGTATGTGCCTGTCCCAAGTCAGGAGCCTGTAAATTCAGTGGTTGTCGTTTGTTTATGTGTTACATATTTGTTTTTTGTTCATTTTTTTTTTACATAAATAAGACCGTTAGTTTTCTCGTTTGAATTGTTTTACATTGTCTTATCGGGGTCTTTTATAGCTGACTATGCGGTATGGGCTTTGCTCATTGTTGAAGGCCGTACGGTGACCTATAGTTGTTAATGTCTGTATCATTTTGGTCTTTTGTTGATAGTTGTCTTATTGGCAATCATACCACGTCTTCTTTTTTATATTTGATCGTTCCTGATGAATGTAAATCCAGAGAAGCCTCGTTTAAGGGCAGCCACTCCTATAGATATATCATCAAAATTTGGCTAGTTTGTAGATATTGCCTGGCTGATAATTGTTTTTGTTAATCAAAGTTTTATTTATCTATTATAACTATCATATCAGGCAAAACACAAAAAGGTGAAATTGTCATTAAGGGCTATATAAAAGCAACAGTAATATACCGATGTTTAAAAATAGCTTCAAACAAGTATGGTCAGAGGATTTATTATATTTGTATTAAGGATGTTTGCTTGTCATGATTTGCTGGTAATATCCTTTGTTTTATGTAAACATTGTCATCAAGCGGCAATTACTCTAATGATTGACGCTTTCTACAGAGTTGTCTTACTTGTAGATCTTGTCTTGCTGGTTATATCCTTTGTTTTATGTAAACATTGTCATCAAACGGCAACCACTCTAATGATTGACGCTTTCTACAGAGTTGTCTTACTTGTAGAACTTGTCTTGATGGTAATATCCTTTGTTTTTTTTTATGTAAACATTGTCATCAAATGGCAATTACTCTTATGATTGGCATGTTCTATAGAGTTGTCTTACTTGTAGATCTTGTCCTGATGGTAATATCCTTTGTTTCATGTAAACATTGTCATCGAACGGCAATTAATCTAATGATTGACGCTTTCTACAGAGTTGTCTTACTTGTAGATCTTGTCTTGCTGGTAATATCCTTTGTTTAATGGAAAAATTGTCACCAAACGGCAACTACTCTTATGAATGCCGCTTTCTATAGAGTTGTCTTACTTGTAGATCTTGTCTTGCTGGTAATATACTTTGTTTCATATATAAACAGTCATTCTTTCTTAACAAAACATGGTTTTATATCTCTTTAAACAAAATTTAAATAAGATTTTTCCTTCACGTTTGTCCCTTTTAAATCATTTTTGTTTGTTTTGGGCCGTACATGTACCATTATAAATAATCTTAACGTAGAATGTCTTTATAATTCTATCCTCTTGTCCCAACTACACGTGTTCTTCACTCCACGTACTAACACCTTCTATAATTCTTTTTTCATCATGGAAGAGAGCCTTTCCAGTAGCATAACTGAGATTTCACATATTATGTTCCGTTTTTATTGCTTATTCATGTATAGTTTGTGCTTATAATTTATTGCATATGGTCGTTTATAAGGACATATTACAAGGTAGTTTAATAAAGTGTTATGTCAATGGGTTTTTAATATCTCGTAATCGTTTATAAAGTTGAAATGTATTAAACATTAGATATCTAAGACGAAAGTGAGATCTGACACAAGACAACAAATGACAAGGTTACAGACTCGATACATGAAAAATGAATACGAGGTTATGAAAGGGTTTACACAATTGAAAACAATAGGCTAATAACAAATAGACACACTTGCTTTGTACTTTGCAGGACATTAACAAAAGAGGGGCATACAAACGTAAAACGTCTAAACTTGAAGCAGAAATTGAGGTGTTCTACTGGACTGATGCTGATGGCAACGGTTCCATCTCACCTCAAGAATGGGCTAATTTCTACAGTACATTGAAAGATGGACTTTTACCAAAATATAGTTATAATTTGTGGTTACGTTCATTTTATAATCAAATCACTGAGCCTGGTTTTGACAAAAATAATAACAGTCTAATGGAACTCGGTGGTAAGTTTAATAGCAGTTTTATAGTGTTGCAAAATGTCAAATTGTTTAAACTCTGGAAGTTAGTACTAACTGTTTCATGACCGACATTAATCAATTAATATGTACTAGTATATTATATAATAGTAATATTAGAGTATAAATTTCGTTTCTGGTTTTATAATGTTGTTGGTTTACTGCATGTCTCATTGGCGAATGCCAATCTCCTTTGATTTATAAAAACAAAGTATGAAACATTAATTAATATGCACTTGTCATTTTCTTAGTCACAGACAAACATACGTTATGAAGATTTTTTTTCAAACACGTAGACTCGACTAAAGATTGTAATTTATTGAAAGCTACAGAAAGGAGAATTAAAACCATATATTTATAAATGGAAACTAACGGTATAAGACTTTTTGTTGCAGAAAGTTTTCAAAAGAGAGCACTTCTTATATATGTACATAGATATGAAGATGTCTATAACAATATGTTATAAATAAACTCATCACAGATATCAGGATCAAATTTTGTATTTACGCAAGACGCGCTTTTCGCCTACCAAAGACTCATCAGTGACGGCCGAATTCCAAAAAGTTACAAAGGCTAAATAAAGTAAAAGGTTGAAGAGCATTAAGGACCAAAAATTCTTAAACGTTTTGCCAAATACAGCTAAGGTAATCTATTCCTGAGGTAAAAAAGCCTTAGTATTTCAAAAATTCAAAGTTTTGTTAACAGTTAATGTGTAATTTAGGATAAATGTAATTTTAGCCATGTGTATTAATATCCCAGGGTTAGCTAGTTTGAGACGACCCCTTACTCATGCGCAGCCTCGCAGAGATAGTGACCACATGGCACTGTGATCAGCTTTCGTAAGCATGCCAGCACATTTTTTCTTAAGCTCCTAATCCATAATGGCTAGTACAAGAGAAAAAAGAGATAATGCTGGTGAAAAACTCAAGACATAATTGACAGTTTGAAGCCGAAACACATGGAAACTGAGAGTGATACACACGACAACAAAGAAGATAGCGACAGTGAAAGTGATGGGGAATTTGCGGAGTCCTTTGAAAAGTTAACTGAGGATAATGAAAATGAGGAAATTAATGCCTTAGAAAACGAACTTAAACGTTTGAAAACAGAGAAAAGAAAAGTGGAATTAAAACGAAAAATTGAAGAGGAAAAGGACAATCTTTTAAACCTCTAACTACTGCCAACAGTTCAGCCGTCTGACGCCGCGTTGGTTCAAAATTCTACAAAAGGTGAGCAAAATCATGAATTTTCTGACATTATTGCATGTAGCACAGAGAAATCAGGCAAAGCATTGCAGATTGTTGATTTTCTTTGGCCAGAGCATATCCCTCAGTATCTTATGCCGAGATATGGACTTTCGGGTAGGCAAAAAGAAAACCTTAGGCAAAATTTCTATCGAAGAGTGGGGTTACTCTAACATTAGAATTTTACAGGAATTGCTAAAAAGGAATACCGCGTTAAATGTTAATACATATCTTAACTATACAGCTGACATATTCCCTCTCGTCTCAAAATATGTTTGGTACTCTGTCCTGCTCTATGACAAAGAGTACAGAGACAGGCAGGCGGGGGGAACATTTATATGGGGGCGTATCGTCAGGATTTAAGAGATTTCCAACTTGTGTCCAAACGTGAAAATCCAACAACGAGAGCCATGAATGGTGCTACAATAATAACTCTTGTTACCACCAAGATTGTCGAATGATGCATCATTGTGCCATTTGTGTGTCAAGCAGTCATTCTGCTATCTCAGCTCACGGACACAGCAGTGCCACTTATATGGATAAAGTCGCAAAAAAAACGTATGAGCCTCAGAACTAGGATAACCCATGCAGCAAAAAACTGAAATTGTTTACGTTTTGAGGCGTGGAACCGATTGCTGCCTGCTTCTGTTGAAGACAGATATTTTATCTTAAACGGTGTAAAAGATGGATTTCAGCTTAATGTTGTTTATCGTCCGCATCTGCTTGTAGTTAGAAAAAATTACTCGTCCGCTTTCCGTTTTCATCGTGCTGTTGAAAAACAAATTAAACTAGAAATTGAACTCGGGAATTATGTAGTTACTAAAACTAAACCGATTATAATCAGTTCAATAGGTGCAATAGAAAAATCAAATGGCGATGTGCGTATCATTCATAATGCTAGCCTACTGAAAGGCATTTCTCTTAATTCATACACTTCGGATACTAGTTGTTCTTACATGGATTTACGACACGTATTGAAGATAATTAAATGTGATGGTTATCTCGGGAAAATAGATTTTAAAAGTGCTTATAGATCTGTAAAGTGTCATGATTCTGATTCTGACAGGCCTCCAGTGGACGTTTGATGGGGACGATTCTCCAACATATATGTATGATGCTAAACTTCCGTTTGGTCACGCGAGAAGCCCTAAAAATTTTCAGCAATTAAGTGCTTCTGTCTGAAATCATGAAACGTACATATAATATTACTTGCATTGCGTATTTAGATGATTTTTTAGTGATTGAAGATACGTTTCATAAGTGTCAAACAGGAATTCGTTTTCTAATCGATACTTAACGTAGATTAGGTTTCAACATCAGCTGGAATAAAATTGAGGGTCCATCTCAAAGTTTAACATTTTTAGGGATTGCCATAAACACATGTTCTCTATCTCTCGCTATGCCTGATAAAGAAACGACGAGAATTCCATGATGCCATTTTATCTTTTCAAAACCGCAAACGAGCCAGTGTGAAACAACTACAATCTTTGTGTGGCAAACTTAATTGGGCTTGTCAGATGGTAAAGGGATGTAGAACTTTTGTAAGGTGATTAATTGATAACCTATTAAATGTAAATACAACGAATAGGAATGCAAAAATACTTTTATCTACAGATTTATTTTCTGATACTGCATGGTGGGTTAATTTATGAATGTGTTCAATGGAACAGTAACTTTTTTAGATTCTAAACCAGTTACTTGCTTGCAAACTGATGCTTGTTTACATGGTGGTGCTAGATATTATGAAGGTGATTTTTTTATGTGAATTGGGACACAGATTTACCGAATTTTAAGAACTATCACATGAATATTAAAGAGACTATGGCTGTTGTGTTCTCCGCGATGAGATCGGGACATTTGTGGACTAATAAACGTGTTGTCGTTTCTACAGACAACATGACTACAAAATGCATCATTAACAAAGGTAGTTCTAGAAACAAAACTTTAATGACTCAATTGAGAGAACTTTTCTGGTTGTCGGCTACACACAATTTCGACATTAGAGAAAAATTTATCAGTGGTCGTAATAGTGTTATTGCTGACGCCGCGTCAAGACTTCATGAACCAGGACAATTATCTAGGCTTTATGATAAACTTGTGAGCCACTTATTTTATATACCGTTTACGACTATCGAGCTACTAAAACACATATCTTTTGACTTTTTTAATTCCAGATGGAGAAACAATGGAAACGCAAATGTTGGAGAACAGCGTGGTTCGCTTGAAAAGCAAGGGGTGGGCTAGTTCAACTTCAGGAACTTACCGTACCCATCTCAAGACTTATCTCCAATTCTGTAAAAAATTATGACCTAAAACCAGTGCCATGCACAATCAAAACTGTAGAACTTTACAGTGCTTTTCTTGTAGATGTGAAAAACTTTGCGTTTAGCTCGATACGATCGTATTTGAACGTTATTGTTGTGCTGCATAAATCGCACGACAAACCGGACCCTATTGCAAGCTGTTGGAATGTCCGACATTAACTAACTGGTGTCAAACGGGAACTTGGTACCAGTCAAAATTGTAAGGCACCTGTTACGCCAGAACTGTTAATAAGATTTAAGTCAATTTTAAATCTTGAATGTCATAGTAATATTGTTTTTTGGGCTGCTTGCCTTACCGGTTTTTATGTTTTTTTGCGACCAAACATTTTTTAGTCAAGGTCTTTTTGATCCAGAAATCAATTTGTGAAGGGTAGATGTGCTGCCTTGTAACTTGGGTATGCGTGTAACGCTCAAAGTAACCAATACGCTGCAGTTTCGTTCTAAGCCTATTGAGGTAATTCTCCCTTTGTTACACGGTCACCAGATTTGTCCGTATGAAGCCTTATCCCGCGTGCTTGCCTTACCAGGAGATCCTTTAGATCCTTTATTTAGGTTATCTGACAAAAGTTGTTTGTCTTATACTGTTTTTCTCCAATGCCTTTGTTTTCTGTTGCAACACCTTGTCTGTAATCCTCAAAATTACGGGGGACACTCTTTTCATAGGGGTGCTGCCACTTGGGCAGGATCTGTAGGTTGTTCGGACAGTGACATTAAATTGCTAGGTTATTGGTCAAGTGATTGTTTTTTACGCTATATTGATTCAGATAGAGACCAGCGTCTCAAAGCCATGACGTCTTTCTGTTCTTTAATACCTTCTTTTTAACAAACTACCCCCTTATTGTTTGGGTTTGGGGTTACATTTTTATACGACCGCAAAAATTGAAAATGTTTTGGTTGTATATTGGTATCACGTTGGCGTCGTCGTCGTCCGTCGTTGGCGTCCGAAGACTTTTGGTTTTCGCACTATAACTTTAGTATAAGTGAATAGAAATCTATGAAATGTAAACACGAGGTTTATGACCATAAAAGGCAGGTTGGGATTGATTTCTTGAAGTTTTGGTCCCAACAGTTTGGGTATTAGGGGCCAAAAATGGCCCGAATAAGCATTTTCTTGGTTTTTGCACTATAACTTTAGTTTAAGTAAATAGAAATTTATGAAATTTTGACACAAGGTTTATGGCCACTAAAGGAAGGTTAGGATTGATTTTGGGAGTTTTAGTCCCAACAGTTTAGGAATAAGGGGCCAAAAAGTCAAATAAGCATTTTTCTTGGTTAAGGCACCATAACTTAAGTATAAGTAAATAGAAATCTATGAAATTTAAACACAAGGTTTATGACCATAAACGGAAGGTTGGGATTGATTTTGGGAGTTTTGGTCCCAAAAGTTTAGGAATAAGGGGTCCAAAGGGTCCAAAATTAAACTTTGTTTGAATTCATCAAAAATTGAATAATTGGGGTTCTTTGATATGCCGAATCTAACTGTGTATGTAGGTTTTTAATTTATGGTCCCATTTTCAAATTGGTCTACAATAAGGTCCAAAGGGTCTAAAATTAAAATAAGTTTGATTTTAACAAAAATTGAATTCTTGGGGTTCTTTGATATGCTGAATCTAAATATGTACTTAGAATTTTGATTTTTGGCCCAGTTTTCAAGTTGGTCCAAATCGGGGTCATAAATTAAACTTTGTTTGATTGCAACAAAAATTGAATTCTTGGGTTTTTTGATATGCTGATTCTAAACATGCACTTAGATTTTTTATTATGGGCCCAGTTTTCAAGTTGGTCCAAATCGTGATCCAAAATTAAACTTTGTTTGATATCAACAAAAATTGTATATATGGGGTTCTTTGATATATGCTTAATCTAACCATGTATTTAGATTTTTAATTATGGGCCCAGTTTTCAAGGTTGGTCCAAAATTAAACTTTGTTTGATTTCAACAAAAATTGAATCCTTGGGGTTCTTTGATATGCTGAATCTAAACATGTTCTTATAATTTTTATAATGGACCAAGTTTTCAAGTTGGTCCAAATCGTGGTCCAAAATTAAACCTTGTTTGATATCAACAAAAATTGAATCCTTGGGGTTCTTTGATATGATGATTCAAAACCTGTATTTAGATTTTTGATTAAAGGCTCAGTTTTCAACAAGGTCCATATTGCGGTCCAAAATTAAACTATGTTTGATTTCAACAAAAATTGTATTTGGTTTTTTGATATGCTGAATCTAAACATGTACTTAGATTTTTTATTATGGGCCTAGTTTTCAAGTTGGTCCAAATCGTGGTCCAAATTAAACTTTGTTTGATATCAACAAAAATGGAATAATTGGGGTTCTTTGATATGCTGAATCTAAACCTGTATTTAGATTTTTGATTATATGCCCAGTTTTCAAGTTGGTCCAAGTTGCGCTCCAAAATTAAACTTTGTTTGATTTCAACAAAAATTGTATATATGGGGTTCTTTGATATATGCTTAATCTAACCATGTATTTAGATTTTTAATTATGGGCCCAGTTTTCAAGGTTGGTCCAAAATTAAACTTAATTTGATTTCAACAAAAATTGAATCCTTGGGGTTCTTTGATATGCTGAATCTAAACATGTTCTTATAATTTTTATAATGGACCAAGTTTTCAAGTTGGTCCAAATCGTGGTCCAAAATTAAACCTTGTTTGATATCAACAAAAATTGAATCCTTGGGGTTCTTTGATATGATGATTCAAAACCTGTATTTAGATTTTTGATTAAAGGCTCAGTTTTCAACAAGGTCCATATTGCGGTCCAAAATTAAACTATGTTTGATTTCAACAAAAATTGTATTTGGTTTTTTGATATGCTGAATCTAAACATGTACTTAGATTTTTTATTATGGGCCTAGTTTTCAAGTTGGTCCAAATCGTTGTCCAAAATTAAACTTTGTTTGATATCAACAAAAATGGAATAATTGGGGTTCTTTGATATGCTGAATCTAAACCTGTATTTAGATTTTTGATTATATGCCCAGTTTTCAAGTTGGTCCAAGTTGCGCTCCAAAATTAAACATTGTTTGATTTCAACAAAAATTGTATATATGGGGTTCTTTGATATATGCTTAATCTAACCATGTATTTAGATTTTTAATTATGGGCCCAGTTTTCAAGGTTGGTCCAAAATTAAACTTAATTTGATTTCAACAAAAATTGAATCCTTGGGGTTCTTTGATATGCTGAATCTAAACATGTTCTTATAATTTGTATAATGGGCCAAGTTTTCAAGTTGGTCCAAATCGTGGTCCAAAATTAAACTTTGTTTGATATCAACAAAAATTGAATCCTTGGGGTTCTTTGATATGCTGAATCTAAACCTGTATTTAGATTTTTGATTATATGCCCAGTTTTCAAGTTGGTCCAAATTGCGGTCCAAAATTAAACTATGTTTGATATCAACAAAAATTGTATATATGGGGTTCTTTGATATATCCTTAATCTAACCATGTATTTAGATTTTTGATGTTTGGACCCGGTTATCAGATTGGTCCACATTGAGGTCTAAAGGGTCAAAAATTGAACTTTATTTGATTTCAACAAAAATTGAATTCTTGGGGTTTTTTGATATGCTGAATCTAACCATGTATTTAGATTTTGGATATTGGACCAGAATAGGTAATGTCCAATTTAAAATTTAAAGTTTTTAAGTTGAAGTTCTTATACCACATTCATTATGTGTCAGAAACATGTGTTGTGTCAACTATTTAATCACAATCTTAATTCAGAGCTGTATCAAGCTTGAATGTTGTGTCCATACTTGCACCAATGTTCAGGGTTCGAACTCTGCGGCCGTATAAAGCTGCGCCCTGCGGAGCATCTAATTTAACATATATTATTTAGCCCTCTGTTAAACAGCTTCCACAGCTGTAATATCATGAATATAATACATAAAAAGAATTGAGCTATAATCATAAAAATGCGGTGAAATTTGACCACCAGTGACATGAGTTATTTTGTATTGGGGTTCTTTTGAAATTGATGTAAAATGGCATGCTGAACAAAACCTGACAACTTAACATGTGAAATGTAATTATGAGTTAAAATTAAATTAAAGAATTGTATTTAGTTTTAAACAATGTTCAAAACAGTTATTTAAATCTTAGTTTTAATTAGAATAAGTTATAACATGAATAAGAAAGTATAATGTCAAATATAGTGGAAATTTTTGACACACAATGTTTTTGCATATTAGGTGCATTTTTCTAGTTTATGTTTTTTTCATGTTTGTCATGATTTTTAATTGAGATGGACTTGAAAAGTTTTCTCTCTGAAGACCAAATTTCAATTAATGAAACAAAAGAATAATCTGAATTACAGTATCAGTTCATAGCTGAAAAATGCATACTAAGTGGAAAATAGTCTTGAGGTCAAGTTACAGTAAATGGGCTACATCACAGATTTCGGTAAAATTTTGCATACAACTCTGGCTCAATGAGCTACAACTGAAGATCGAAAAAAAAAATGCATTTATCTCATTTTTCATTTGAAATATAACTGATTGAATTCTTTCAAAATAGGTGAACATTTGTATAGACAGCACATAAAATTAGTGAGAAAAAAACGCCACGCTGTAAATTTTTGTCTTGAAATGATAAAATCTCTGCTTTCTACTCCATAGATTATTCTTTAAAAAATGTCCGCCTTTCTCAGCCCGACACTCCATTCTTCCCATTTTTTTAAGCTTGTTATTTAGACATGTTATTAAAAAACAACAATTTCTAAATATTTTTCAGGAAGTCCCTTGCTGCTTTTTGCCAATCGTAAAGATGTCAGAATGGTGGACGGGAACAATTCTCGAGGTAGTTCCACCGTTGTCGCAGGAAACCTCGAGGATGCTGCAGCAGTGGATTTCCTTTATGAGGACAGATCGGTCTTTTTCACGGACGTCAGCCAGAAAATGATCAAAAGGACATGGTTTAATGGCTCGGAAATTACGGTAAATGTCATCACAACAGGTCTCATCTCTCCAGATGGACTGGCTGTTGATTGGTTGGGTCGAAAGATATACTGGACTGACTCAGAAACGAAAAGAATTGAAGTCGCCAACTTGGATGGAAGTTACCGAAAGGTGCTTTATTGGAATGACCTTGACCAACCAAGAGCCATTGCACTGGATCCATTAAATGGGTAAGTTTGTTTAAGCTATACTTCAGACACGGTGTTCTGGGAAAGACTGAAAAGCAGGTAGATAACTCTTGATTAAACTTTATGACATGATCATATTTTCAAGTCTATATTTATTGAATAAACATACAAAGAGATATTATGTGGTAAACCCCTGAGAATTGCTTCTATATTTGCTGTGAAAAAAACACTACCAAGTTGAAGAGTGTTGTTTGAACTGTATTTACAGAAAAAATATTGGTATTAATTTCAAAAGACTAAATACAAGAAGACAATTTCCATTACAAAGTTGTTCCTTTACTCTTTGTGTTTTGCAGTGCATGTACTGATTTTGTGTCATGGATGGATACCCCTTGTCCTTTCTTTTCTATTAATATCAGAATGAAAAGATGTGGCATGATTGCCAAAGAGATAACTCTCCATCAGAGACTAATTAACATAGATTAGTCAGCGACTTCAATTTTGCTAATAATGGCTAGGTTTAAATAATAAAATTTAAGTAGAAGTCATTTTAATTGAAATATTGAAGATCTAAAAGTATTATCATTCTATTAGTTAAATACATTAATTATTATTTTAACTGGTTTAGTATTATATTAACTATCTTATGTTAATAGTTAAGTATTGTATTAACGTTCTCATGTTAACAGTTAAGTCTTTTATTAACAGTTAAGTATCATATTAACTATCTGAAGTTAACAGTTCAGTATTAGTAATATTTTAACTATCTGAAGTTAACAGTTCAGTATTAGTAATATTTTAACTATCTGAAGTTAACAGTTAAGTATTAGTAATATTTTAACTATCTCATGTTAACAGGTACATGTATTGGATTGACTGTGGAGAGACACCAAAAATAGAACGAGCTGGAATGGACGGAACACATGCACATCGATCTGTCATTATAAAGGAAAATATTCATTGGCCAAATGGACTTACGTTAGATTACGAAGATTCACAAATTTATTGGACGGACGCTAAAAATGCTTTCATACACAGCTGCAAATTCGATGGTTCTGATCGCCGTGTGGTCGTTGAAGGGGAACTCCCTCATCCCTTTGCCTTGACATTGTACGATCGAACCTTATACTGGACCGATTGGAAGGATCGGTCTATCAATTCCTGTGATAAAATTACCGGTAGTAATCGGAGAGTTATACTTAGAGATATATATTCACCAATGGACATCCATTCATTTAGTGCTAGAAGACAACCAAAAGGTAAATAGTATAAATAGTAGAAGCAGTGTCTCTCTATTTATATTTTTAAAAAGCAACATAGGATATGAAATAGCACTTTCCCCTAAATTCACACCATATTTATAAAGAACCATGGTAAAATATAGGACCATATTGTTCTATAAGTCCTTTTGGGAACACTGAGTGGTTGGTTTAATACTCATGTTTACACTATGTTTGAAAATACCATTGAAAGTTATTATGTATTCTACATTACACATCGGAGTAAAAGTTTGACCTAACTTCTCCACATCTTTTTTTCACAGGTAAATTGTAATGAACCTGACAATAAAAACTTTAATTTTACAATTAACACTAAATGTAGAGCATGTAGAGAGTAAGATTTGTTCATGGGGATCCTCAATTAGAAAATGATCTTTCGGTGGTATTTTTAGATTTGGTGTATATGTGGCTCAATAGGGCCTTCTATTGATGTTTGAAAAGAAACACCACTTATTCTAAGATTTCTGAAAAAGGTGTCAAAGAATTACATCATGTAATACAATACAATACAATACCATACAATACAATATTTTTATTTTCCAAATTAAAGGGCCCATTAAGAGCATAACATTAATTACAACATGACATAAACATTACAGAGTGATTAAAGAAACATAAAATAATAATTCAAATGCATGAGGAAAGAATCAGTGGTCAAGGGGGGATAATTTTGATATCTTTTAGAGTATTTAAGTTAACTAGTTTTCTGATTTTCTAAGTTGCAGGCCTTTATCGAGGTATGCACATAAAATAGATAAAAATCTGCTATCTTCATAAATCATGATCCATGAAAAAAGATCTTTTCTGTTTGAATTATCTAAACTGGGGTATTTTTTGATATAATCAGTCACATCTCTTCTGATGTTATTGTAAAGAGGGCATTCCAGAAGAAAGTGCATTTCATTTTCAATACAATTTAAATTACAATATAAACATATCCTCTCATGTCGAGGTAATATTTCATATTTACCACATACATTGGTAATTCGTTCATGTCTGCCAGTTTCTATTCTTAAACAGTGATTGCTGAGTCTGTATCATGTGTATTTTGTAAACAAATGTTTTTGTGGATGTTTTAAATCTAAATAATTTTCGTAGTCAAATAACCTATTGAATGAAAAATAAGTGTCCAATTTGCCTTGATTCTGTAAATAAAAATCTCGCATTTTCTCCCAATCATTTTGAAAATTTAATTTGAGCTGTTTTTTCAGTAAATTTTTAATTTATTTTTGCCTAAATTTTTACATATATTTAGGTCAATACCCACTTTTTCACTGTATAAAATGATATTAGAGAGCCATGAATTATTGGAGCTAGTTTGAGCTTTTATAACTCTCAATCATTTTTAACTCAGCATAAGCACTTTTCAATAAATCAGATGGAGAATTCACTAGTCTATGCCAATACATAAACATATGTGTTAGCAAATTTATATAAAGAGGATATTGACCCAATTCAGACAGGACTACTACATTTGTGCACATCTTTGTAACACCAATAATATACTTACACAATTTTAAATTTAGCTTCTCAAACTCCCAATCTTTAAATATGTCATAAAGGGATAAATTTTTCCTTTTAGGAGTATTGTTGATAACACCCGAATTTTTACAACCATAAGTTACAATTGGCTGTATACAGTGATCAAATAAATGCAAAAGAGTTTTAATAGGAGGATTTAATGATTTCAAATCTTTATAAAGTTTAAAACTGGCCTTTTGACCTTTTTGGAATAATTGTTTCCTGGCTTCATTAAAGTTTCCAGTATTTTGGATGACTATGCCAAGATAATTGTATTGTTTAACACATTCAATAGAATTATTTCCTACATTGAAATCTTCATTAAGGAGTCTACCACTCCTATTGAATATAATAATGTACATAAACATACATGTGACATCCACATGATAAAAAGGCACAGAAAATACAAACTCTCTATGAAAACATGTGCTTTGGAACAGTTTGCGGTTTGTGTAATCTGCTCTGTCATATGTCTGTCCCTGAATCTATTTGTACAAAAAGGATTTTTTAACGAGGAACTATGCCTAACATTGATTTCCATGTTACATAACTTTATTTGTTAAAAATGCTGAAATTTTGAAAAAAATGGCACATTTATATAATGCTATTTTTTTAACAGCAGCTGCTGTTTGAAATAAATAAAGCAAAAACAATTTACATCTTTCATAACTTTTAGCTGATAACAATTAAGACAATAAATTTCTTAATGTAATGTAAATGTTAGGATAGACACCCCGTATGAGAATATTAGGAGGATTCCGCTTAAAAATAGCAGGAACCCAGGCGGAATCCACCTAAAAATTAAGACTTTTAGACGGAATTAAGGCGGACATGGAATATTGAAAAAAATCCGCCTGAAGTATCAAAGACCTTAGGCGAAATATTTACTACTTTCCTGTTGAGTTAACAGGATTTCTTTAGTAAAAGAAATATCATAGACGGAATGCTGGACTTAGTATATTTGTTCAAGTTTGTTAGGAGGAAATTGGACTTAAAAGATTTTGTTCAAATTTATCAGGCGGGAATTGTACTTAGAAATTTTTTCTAACTTTTGAGGCAGAATTGTTCTTTTAATTTTTTTTTCAAATGAAAATGTATCATTACTGATGAGAGAGTGCATGCATGGTGATTATTTGGGCCATAAAGCCAGTATTTGTACCCCCCTGAAATCTAACATATTGAATATTTTTATATTTAAAGAGTCTTATAAAGATGGCATATTAAATTCAATTAAATTTAAATTGTGATAGCATTGTTAGGTAATTTATAACTTTATGTTATGTGTTGCTATTTATTTACATTTAAACATATAAAAAGTGACTAGAATATACTTATTTCACTAACAGTGATAACAATAACTTGTTTTTGAATTTTCCAACATAGGAATTGCAGGTTAAATTAATTTATTTTCAAGTACAATTAATTATTAAGTGTATCTCTATTTAATTAAGTAATAATCATGATAATACACAAATAGTATTTCCATGCAGTCTCTTTCTTATCAGTTAGTGATAGGAATGTTATGTAGGTCCCCCATCTGTTTTCCATTTGCCTCTGTGAAATGGACAGGAAATGATATTTACACACTCAAGAGTTGGGGCCTTATGAAGGAGACCACATTGCTTTGTACATTTCTCTTAAATTGCTACAGTCCAAAATATAAAAATAATAGATAAAAATTGGTGAATATTATTTATTTATTATTATAAATCAAATATTTAAGATTTAGGTAATTAATAGTATAATGATTAGGGAAACATTTCAAGGAATCAAACAACTCCCAAAATAACCCCAACACTCAGGTCAGATTCAAAATTTGAACTTGCAGACATTACAAGAAAAGATGTCTTATTTATCTTGACCAAAATATGAATTTTACCATGGATGTAGAGTTGTGGACTAAAAAGAGCCAAAGTATTCTATTAACATTAAAAAGTGCAGATTTATATATTCTTATGATGACATGACTATTGGATTTGTGAAGATTGATGTTTTCATATATTTTGGATTGAATCTTCTGGTAAGTTGAAATTATGAATATAAGTATTTCAACCTTTTTGAATATTATGAAACTGCTATTTCCTTCAAATAACTTGTGACATATATATATATAAGTACCATGTAGGATCAAGAAAATAACTATATAAGACCATTCAATTTTTGCATAATTACATCATGTACATAATTACTGTGGTATTTGTATATGACACAAGACTTATATCTTTAAGAAAATCTCTTTTATATGATATTATTTAATAGTTAAGTTTTGGCAAAATTGGAGATCTGTTGTATGACTGTAATAATTAAATATATATAATAGACATCTATTCCGAAAAATCATAAAGTGTTATCTTTTAAAATTTAGTACATATGTACTCAATTATCATGATTATGGATCAAATTTAAGATTTTTAAAATGGCAAGACAAACATTTTGTACATGTAAATGCGGGCCTATGATGTTAAAGTAAAATAAAAGCCAATACTACATGTACTAATCAAAGTAAAGAATAACCTATACAATTCATGCACATGAGTATATGTAATAATTATTTTGTTTAATTGTAATAAGACAAATTTTTTTTATATTTCAGAACTGGTAAAACCAAAGAAATTGTTTTCTGATAGGACTGAAGAATGGGCACATTCAATCAGACTTGGAGTAAGTAGTTTTATATGAAAGAAATCCTTATGAATGCTTTTTAAGTAACTTTTGCACATATTGGACTTTTAAAACAATTTGAAAAAAATCAAAAGTTGTAAAACCATCTGTAATATTTTTTTGATATAAACATGATATATATCTTTAAAATAAGCAAATTGAAAACAGGGGTTACAGCCCACAGGTCTTATTTTATTGAGAAAATCCCCAAAACAGGTCATACTAAATTCATTATAATTATCTGCCCTTGATTTTACAAGGATTTTTTTCTTAAATATAATTACTCTTTAAAACATGCTTAACATCTTATTTTTCATAGTTTAATATTATAATTTCAAGTTTTAGATGTTTCTGTTGTACAATGTATATTGAATGATATATGGTAAAAATAGTAAATTCAAGTCAATATGTCAAAATGAAGGAAAACCCCACCTACTTAGGCAGCTCACAATTTACCTGTATAACATAGAGAAATTTGTCAAATTCCTTTTAGTTAAACCAATAATGCATGGTAATTTTAATTTATGTCCTCTTTTTTTCAGGTTATGTTACTGCTTGTTACACAAAACACAACAGATCCATGCAAGATGGTCATATCAATGATGCTGTTACAGAGCAAATCAGTTATGCACGAAATAAATTCAGGAACTTGTGATAATAATTTATATTCAAAGAACACTGAAAAAACCTTAAAAATATGACTAATAACTGAAAATGAAGAAATTGTGAAGAACTAAAAATGAAGAAATTGTGAAGAACTAAAAATGTCAAAATTATACATACATGTATAGTAATTTGTAGTTGCTAAAATAAATTCGATCAAGTTTGATAACACTTTATGCATTTTATTGTATGAAGGCCTTGTTTTTCTTCGCAAGAAGGCATGGCAGTGGTAAAAACCTGAATCTTTGGAATGAAAAAATTCTTTCATTGAAGACAGAATTTTTTCATATTCTTAAGGCAGATTTTTTTTCATATTCTAAGGCCGATTTTTTTTTCGAAGGCGGATATATTTTCCGTTTCATTAGGCGGATATATTTTCCGTCTCTTTAGGCGGATATATTTTTGAGAAAAACATTTTTCCTTTTAATTAGACGGAAATTTTTCCTCCTAAGACAGGCGGATAAATTTGCATATTTCGGCTCTATTCCGCCCGTAACCCGCCTGGAATCCATGTAAGAAAGATTCTTCGTGTAAAAGTGGACTTTAAACGGATTCCCTCTAAAATATCCGCCTGGAATCCGTGTAAAAGACGCCTGGATTTTTTCGTACAGGACATTAGACAAAGTTATTTGTAGATCTATAGTCGTATTGGGCATGATGGATATATTATTTATCTTTTTTTGCCTGCCAGTCAAAAAATCACAAGGTATGCATGGATGTTGTACATGTGTTGATGTTTACATGTGTGTTGATATGTGTACATGTGTTGATGTTTACATGTGTGCTGATATGTGTACATGTGTTGTTGTTTACAATTAGTTAATCAAGCTTGATGAAAACCATGTACTTTTCTATTTTCAATTTTGTTATCGAGAATACATGTTTTCAATGCATTGAGTTTTAAGCCCCCATCTTAGTGGAGGGGCATTAAGTTTTATCCTTGTCCGCCTGTACTTCTCAAAATTAGTTTCCGTTCTCTTAACTTTATTTTGCTTCAACCAAATGTTATGACACTTATACCCACTGCTTTTTATCACAAAACACAGATCAATTTGAATTTTAGTTGCGTCACTTATACTGTTTTAGAGTTATGCCCCTTTACAAATGGAATAATTGCTGAATTTTACGTTTCCGTTATCTAACTTCAGTTTGCCTGAGCCAATTGTTATGAAACTTATATACAACACCTATTACCACAAAACACAGATCAAGTTTGAATTTAGGTGGTATAACTTTTACCTTTCTAGAGTTATGCCCCTTTACAAAAGGAAATATCACTGAATTTTTCGTTTCCATACGCTAACTTAAGTTTGTTTAAACCAAATGTTATGAAATTTATACTCAAGGCTTTTTACCACATAACTCAGATCAAGATTGAAATTTGGGTGCATCAATTTTACCGTTCTCGAGTTATGTCCCAATATATCCATGTTTATTCTGTATAATTATTTTCTGAACAGTGCATAACACTTTCTATACAATATATTTTGTGTAGATAGTGTTGTGCGCTGCACAGTATATTCTATTGAAAATGGTTTATCTTCTTTGTAATAGAAAGTGTTGTGCACTGCACAGAACATTAAAATACAGAAAAAAACAATGAATTTTATATTAAAAAAATTTCAAGCACAAGACATTATGCAAATTCCATAATCAAAATTAACTCCAAGTTGAAATAATACAAAACTTTGCACAGACTAGTGGAAAACCTTTGAAAACATGTAGGATAAAGTTAACCAAAGAAGAATCAGAATTGTCACAATAATTCAGGATATAACGAAAAATAATTGTTGTAAGCATACAAAATCATCTTAACAACTGAAGGTTGAGTACCTTTGATAAAGATCTATAAATTTAGATTAAAGCGAAGCTCATTTCAAATTTCATTATTTTCATGATATATCAGGATTTCATATACATTCAAAAAATCATAAAAAAGAAAAATAATTGTAAGCATGCAGAATCATCACAGGCATGTACTTGTTTCTATCCATAGGATGACCCACTCTCAACGTTTATTTACTTAAATATACGTTGATGAATAAAGTGGATCTTCCTATGGATAGAAACAAGTGCTTGTGAAAATCATCTTCACAATGTTGAGCTAAGCTAACCCAAGACACAATCAAATGTCTCAACATATCAGGATTTCCTATATATTCAAAAAATCATAAAACAGATAAGTAATTGTAAGCATACAGAACCAAGTATCCTTGATATCTATACATGTACATGTAGGTTGAAGCTAACTCAAGAACAATCATAATATTTCAAATTTTTCTATGCATTGTATATAAAAATCATAAAACAGAAAAGTAATTGTAAGCATACAGAATCAATAGAGATTTTGTTGATGTATATATTTTTAGCTTGAGTTTAATCAGATCCATCGCTGGTAGATTACTTCTTAGAATAATCTGCTTAATATCGAGATACTAGATGACTTTATTTATCATGGTTTTTAATCAGTTGGCAGAAAACGTAAAATTTGGCATGGTAGTGTTTGACAGTCTGTTACTTCTCAAGATATATATGTTGTGACGTAACAAAGAATGTTTTATTGTTATTTCCTCAAGCCTGTCTTAGAGGCATGTTTTTGTTACGTAACTCTTGGAGCATATAATGGCTGTTAATTGGCGTTTTTTTCTTGAAAGATTATACTTTTTATCATGTTTATCCAGTCTGCAGTTTTACTTATTAAATAGATGTCAATTATTTCAAGGGATTTTTATAAAAAATAAATTGCATTGCCAATGAGACAACTACCCACAAGCATGACAAGAGATGAACAAAAAAAGTAAAATCAGAAAAATACTGAAATTTGAGGAAAATTCAGAACGGAAAGTCTCTAATCATGCTAATCAAATGACAAAATCAAATGACAAAACACATCAAACAAACGGACAATAACTAATATTCCTGACTTGGTACAGGCATTTTCAAATGTGAAAAATGGTGAATTGAACCTGGTTTTAAAGCGCTTTGAAAGACAGCTGTGTCATATCTCCTTAAATTTTAATTTATTAATATACTAATCTGAGTCCAAGGAATCTTGTAATTTTTACCATTCCAAAACAGAACACAACGCTTTTCAAGCAAATACTAGGCTTCAAAGATTTGATAAATATATACCTTACTACATTTGTATGCTATGTACAAATGTATGAAAAAAAAAAAAAAACGGTTTCATGTTCAAATGTACAAAGTGCAAGTACGAGCCATGTCACACGCTACATGGCCTCAGATGAAAATCTAAAATTCATTCATAAAGCTGTTGATACTTAAGTAAATCTAAGTACAGGACTAGATGACGTCATAGAAAAAGGAAATACTTCATACTTAATACTAACTAAAATTGAAAATTTGAAGAAATAGAGTGGTGTCAAGTGATACCAATTTAATCATGTGGAAGTGTTATAACTTGTTAACTTGTTATTCTGAATATAATAGATTTTGTTAACAATTTCTAATTTCAAATTTCAATTTTTCAAATATTCATTGTCATATAAACTCTGAACAACAAGTTTGTGACAAATAATATAAACATACACAAAATACATTTAACAAACAAAACCATGAAAACAAAAAAAAGCAAAAAAGCAAAACAATCTATCTTTATGATATATAAATATATTTTATAAATAAATCAAGAGTCCCCTGTCCTTAGTTCTAATGCCTGTTTAAAATAGGACCCTAAGCTTTCTACTTCTTTTGAGGTTGATGGACAAAGAAGATATTTAATTTTTTCATTTTCTTGCCAGGACATAAAATCTGGCATATGTTTAATTACATTTCCTATAAAGTTATCTCTAAGTTTAGCATTTTTTTTGCAGTATAAAATAAAATGGGCTTCATCCTCCATTGTATTACATGATGTGCATAGTCTTTTTTCTCTAGGTATTTTTAAATATCTTCCTTTTTCTATTATTAAATTATGATCGCTAATTCTCATTTTTGTTATGTTACTTCTCTTTTCAAAAGATTTACAGTTTACGTAATTCTCCATTTCTAAATTTTGCTTTAAACTTTTATATAAATACAATTTACTTTTTTGATCTATTTTTTGAAATTTTTGTTCAAATATATTTGTGTAGAAATTTAAGAATTGATGTTTTAAGGTTTTTTTTTAACAACTTTGAGTAGTTTTTTCTTTTGTTTCCCTCAAGAATGGATACGTCCATGTTTACCTCTTTCAATATATTTTTAACATATGTAAACCAGGTATAGCAACCTGAATTATCTAAACTTTTAGAAAGTAAAAAGGATTCGTATAATAATGGATTAATTTCAGAATTTAGTAATCTTGATAAGTAAAGTATACTTTGAGTTTTTATATGCATCTCTAGTGGGTATCTCCCTAGCTCTGTTCTCACAGCTATGTTTGATGAAGATTTTCTTGTTCCGAGAATATATTTACAGAAAGACAACAAGCTGATGTTTTGAAACTCATATTTTAGCAAAATCATTACCTTTGAGTGCTTGTAGATTATTGTATCAAGTTTCTTTTATAAGTTCAAGGCCATAAAAAGAATACCATTGTTTGCCCTAGCCCTACTGTAACCCATGAGATAGCTGCTTTCTCAATATCTTTTTAACTTATTGTCCTGGTGTTAAAAAGGTTTTTTTTTATCAGAAAGGCATGAAGACTAAAAACATTTTGACAATTCAATTTCTCTTTGCTGAAAAGAGAAATAAAATGCCACCTATATATATAGCTACCTACCAACTGTCTCTACCGTTTAGGGTTTGAGCAAACCAAAATATTTAACTGTAGCTCAAAAATCTGTAGTTTTGTAAATTAGCTCTGCATTGTAGTAATTTTGGATGATTTATTCTACAGATACAAATGAGAACGCCTGTGATAAACATAATGGTGGCTGTTCACACTTGTGTCTTATGTCACCAGCTCATCCTTTCTACACATGTGCCTGTCCTACAGGAATCAAACTTAAATTGGACAACAAAACATGTAATGAAGGTAGGTATCCACACAGGAATCAAACTTTAATTGGACAACAATACATGTAATGAAGGTAGGTGTCCACACAGCTCATCCTTTCTACACATGTGCCTGTACTACAGGAATCAAACTTAAATTGGACAACAAAACATGTAATGAAGGTAGGTATCCACACAGGAATCAAACTTTAATTGGACAACAAAACATGTCATGAAGGTAGGTGTCCACACAGCTCATCCTTTCTACACATGTGCCTGTCCCACAGGAATCAAACTTAAATTGGACAATAAAACAAGTAATGAAGGTAGGTGTCCACACAGCTCATCCTTCTACACATGTGCCTGTCCCATGGGTATCAAACTTAAATTGGACAATAAAACATGTACATGTAATGAAGGTAGTCGTCCACACAGCTCATTCTTTCTACACATGTGCGTGTCCCACAGGACTCAAACTTAAATTGGACAATACATGTTATGAAGGTAAATGTCCACACAGCTAATTTGTTTACACATGTGCCTGTCCAACAGGAATCAAACTTAAATTGGACAACAAAACATGTAATGAAGGTAGGTGTCCACTCAACTCAGCTTTTCTACACATGTGCCTGTCCCACAGGATTCAAACCTGAATTGGACAACAAATCATGTAATTAAGATAGGTATCCACACAGCTCATCCTTATCCATAAGTGCCTGTCTCAGGGGATTCAAACTTAAATTGGACAACAAAACATGTACTGAAAGTAGGTGTCTACACAGCTCATCCTTTCTAAATGTTCTACACATGTACCTGTCCCACGGAAATCAAACTAAAATTGGACAACAAAACATGTAATGAAGGTAGGTATCCACACAGCTCATCCTTTCTACACATGTGCCTGTCCAACAGGAATCAAACTTATATTGGACAACAAAACATGTAATGAAAGTAGGTGTCCACACAGCTCATCCTTTCTACACATGTGCCGTTCCCACTGGAATCAAATTTAAATTGGACAACAAAACATGTAATGAAGGTAGGTATCCACACAGGAGAAAAACATAAATTGGACAACAAAACATGTAATGAAGGTCAGTGTCCACACAGCTCATCCTTTCTACACATGTGCCTGCCCCATGGGAATAAAACTTTAATTGGACAACAAAACATGTAATGGAGGTAGGTATCCACACAGGAATTAAACTTAAATTGGACAACAAAACACGTAATAAAGGTAGGTGTCCACACAACTCATCCTTTCTACACATTTGCCTGTCCCACGGGAGTCAAACTTAAATTGGACAACAAAACATGTAATTAAAGTAGGTATCCACACAGGAAAAAAACTTAAATTGGACAACAAAACATGTAATGAAAGTAGGTGTCCACACAGCTCATCCTTTCTACATATGTGCCGTTCCCACGGGAATCAAATTTAAATTGGACAACAAAACATGTAATGAAGGTAGGTATCCACACAGGAAAAAAACTTAAATTTGACAACAAAACATGTAATGAAGGTACGTGTCCACACAGCTCATCCTTTCTTCACATGTGCCTGCCCCACGGGAATCAAATTTAAATTGGACAACAAAACATGTAATGAAGGTAGGTATCCACACAGGAAAAAAACTTAAATTTGACAACAAAACATGTAATGAAGGTACGTGTCCACACAGCTCATCCTTTCTTCACATGTGCCTGCCCCACGGGAATCAAATTTAAATTGGACAACAAAACATGTAATGAAGGTAGGTATCCACACAGGAAAAAAACTTAAATTTGACAACAAAACATGTAATGAAGGTACGTGTCCACACAGCTCATCCTTTCTTCACATGTGCCTGCCCCATGGGAATCAAACTTTAATTGAACAACAGATAACAAAGTTTCCAGTGGAACTTCTGTTAGGCGGAACAAATAAACGTTTACATCACACTTAAAAAAAAATCGACCAATCCTGCATAACACTTAGAACATGTAATGAAGGTAGGTGTCCACACAGCTCATCCTTTCTACACATATGCCTGTCCCACAGGAATCAAACTTAAATTGGACAACAAAACATGCAATTAAGGTAGGTATACACACAGCTCATCCTTTCTTCACATATGCCTGTCCAACAGGAATCAAGCTTATATTGGACAACAAAACATGTAATGAAAGAAGGTGTCCACACAGCTCATCCTATCTACACATGTGCCTGTCCCACGTGAATCAAACTTAAATTGGACAACAAATCATGTAATGAAGGTAGGTGTCCACACAGCTCATCCTTTCTACACATGTGCCTGCCCCATGGGAATAAAACTTTAATTGGACAACAAAACATGTAATGAAGGTAGGTATCCACACAGGAATTAAACTTAAATTGGACAACAAAACACGTAATAAAGGTAGGTGTCCACACAGCTCATCCTTTCTACACATTTGCCTGTCCCACGGGAATCAAACTTAAATTGGACAACAAAACATGTAATTAAGGTAGGTATCCACACAGGAAAAAAACTCAAATTGGACAACAAAACATGTAATGAAAGTAGGTGTCCACACAGCTCATCCTTTCTACATATGTGCCGTTCCCACGGGAATCAAATTTAAATTGGACAACAAAACATGTAATGAAGGTAGGTATCCACACAGGAAAAAAACTTAAATTTGACAACAAAACATGTAATGAAGGTACGTGTCCACACAGCTCATCCTTTTTCCACATGTGCCTGCCCCATGGGAATCAAACTTTAATTGAACAACAGAACATGTAATGAAGGTAGGTGTCCACACAGCTCATCCTTTCTACACATATGCCTGTCCCACAGGAATCAAACTTAAATTGGACAACAAAACATGCAATTAAGGTAGGTATACACACAGCTCATCCTTTCTTCACATATGCTTGTCCAACAGGAATCAAGCTTATATTGGACAACAAAACATGTAATGAAAGTAGGTGTCCACACAGCTCATCCTATCTACACATGTGCCTGTCCCACGGGAATCAAACTTAAATTGGACAACAAATCATGTAATGAAGGTAGGTGTCCACACAGCTCATCCTTTCTACACATGTGCCTGTCCCACGGGAATCAAACTTAAATTGAACAACAAAACATGTAATTAAGGTAGGTGTCCACACAGCTCATCCTTTCTACACATATGCCTGTCCCACAGGAATCAAACTTAAATTGGACAACAAAACATGTAATTAAGGTCGGTATCCACACAGCTCATCCTTTCTACACATGTGCCTGTCCAACAGGAATCAAACTTATATTGGAAAACAAAACATGTAATGAAAGTAGGTGTCCACACAGCTCAACCTTTCTACACATGTGCCGTTCCCACGGGAATCAAATTTAAATTGGACAACAAAACATGTAATGAAGGTAGGTATCCACACAGGAAAAAAACTTAAATTGGACAACAAAACATGTAATGAAGGTAGGTGTCCACACAGCTCATTCTGTCATATGCCTGGCTTGATGCAGGCATTTTCTTAAATAGAAAATGGTGGATTAAACCTGGTTTTACAGCTAGCTAAACCTCTCACTTGTAGAACAGTCACTTAAAATTCCATCATATTGACAACAATGTGCGAACAGAACAAACAAACATAACAGATGAATATGTTAAAATAAGGGTACAGCAGTCAACATTGTATTACAATCTTAATCACAATAAAAACCAACAAATATGTCAAGTAACAAAAACTAAAATGCATATAGATTATGCAAATCCAAGTAAAATTATTTTGTTTTGTTATTTGTAGGATATGAGCAGTTATTACTGTTAGCCAGGAGAACAGATTTAAGGAGGATATCACTAGACACACCAGACTACACAGATGTGGTATTAGAACTCACCAATGTACAGCATGCAATAGCTATTGATTTCGACCCGGTTGATAACCAAGTATATTGGACCGATGATGAGGTCCATGCTATTTGGAGGGCCAATATTGATGGAACAGGTAAAGATGGAGTAAATTCTTATTTTCAGTTTTATGCTCCATTTATGGGCATTATGTTTTTCAGTCTGTGTGTCCGTTTGTTCATTCTTCTGTCCTAATTCAGGTTCACGTTTTCGGTCATGGTAGCTTTTGATGAAGTTGAAGTCCAATCAACTTAAAACTTAGGATACATATTCCATATGATATGAACTTTCTAATTTTAATGACAAATAAGAGTTTCGACCCTCAATTTCACAGTATATTGAACATATAAAAGTATAGTGTGATTGGGGCATCCAGGTACTATGGACACACTATGTTATGGCTTAAATTTAGCAGGAGTTGTATCCCTTGTGGGCAAAATTTTGCATAGGTTTCTCATGAAATGAAGATATGGTATGATTGCCAATGAGACAATTCTCCACAAAAGACTTGACAATTTCAAACTAGAATTAGCAGTATTTCATGTTTAAGACTTTTCAAACACTGTGGAAATATTTCTTAGACATCATTTCTTAAACAAAATCTTTTATTTTGTTCTAATTTTTTACAACTTTTTGAAGAAATGATGTTCTTTGGTCTAAACTTGATAAATTTGTGTTGATTTTCCAGAAGTGTAAATATAAATTACCTAATGAAAAGAGAGACAACTCTTGCCAATACAATGCTGATGAAATTAAAATTAAAAAAAAACAAACAATAGCACATCCAATGATGCAATGTTCCATGGTGTCTCAAACTTTCACATTATATTTTTACTTGGCTTTCCTATGATTTCAACAGACAGAACTCATGAACATTACTCACTATCAAGTTTTGATTTTTGGCAAATTTTATGATGAATTTTATATAAGATTACATTTCAACAAAAGAATGTTAAAGTAAACAATTCAGTCTTTCTGATTGTAGAATAGCAGTATTAAGAATGTATATATTGATAAATTGTCTGAATGTTTTCAGGTCAGGAGAAGGTTATTGCCAACCATCTGATGCACTCTGACGGTATTGCAGTTGATTGGATTGGTCGTAATTTGTACTGGACAGACACAGGCACAGACAGAATAGAAGTCTCAAGACTAAATGGAACCTCTCGTAGAGTTTTGATAGCTGAAGATCTAGAAGAACCAAGGGCAATAACTCTTGATCCAATCTCTGGGTAGGTTTAATTAGTAAATTATTTACCATGAAAAATTAAAATTTATGTGATTTAAATATCAGGATTATGTCTGTTTATGAAATATTTTGCATGTCTTTGTAAATGTAGAGATGGGGTTGGATTGCCAATGAGACAACTAAGAATTATGTATCCTAGAAGATGATGAATTCCTTTTTGGGTAAAAATTGCATGAAATGCAATCAAAACCCTCATTGACCTTATGTTACTGACCTGATATATATATTGTGCATTTAGCATAACATATTTTATACATCCTATCCATGAACATTCCTAGAAATTTATCAATGATCAGAAATTCAAGTTACAAAATGATGTTATATTGACTAGGGTTTTAAGTTTCCCTATCAAAGGTCAATGTTTTTTTCTCCTTGCACTACGTCTTCCTCCACCAATAAAAGCTGGGCGCCAAAAATGGTGTTAAAACACCAACAATCAATCAAATAAATTACCTAACTGCAATCTCTATATAACATTTTTTTTCTGTTTCAGATACATGTACTGGACAGATTGGGGAAAGAAACCAAAAATAGAACGAGCTAACATGGATGGTTCTGGTCGGTTGGCTCTGGTTAACTCATCATTAGGTTGGCCTAATGGGATCGCAGTGGATCACGCTGAGATGAAGATATATTGGGGGGACGCTAGTTTTGATAAAATAGAAGTGGCCAATTATGACGGGACAGGGAGACGTGTATTAGTCAATAAAAATGTACCTCATTTGTTTGGATTTAGTTTGTTAGGTAAGTTCATGAGAAAAAAATTATGGTTCAATTGGTTATAGTTTTGTTTACACCAATATTTTTTCATACTTCTTCGTCTTATTATTTTACTAATAAGTAATGGTATAAAATCTTGCCAAATGACCTTAACATTTATCATGTCTATTTTTGGTGCATGACGACAAAATAAATGCTCATTTTCTTTATGAGGAACAAAAAATTGATTGACTAATTTTGAAATCGTTTGGACAAATTTCTAAATTTTTAACCAATTTGATCGTAACGGTAGTAGAAAATAAACTCATCATAGATACCAGGACTAAATTTAGTATATACGCCAGACGCGCGTTTCGTCTACAAAAGACTCATCAGTGACGCTCGAATCCAAAAAAGTTGAAAAGGACAAATGAAGTACGAAGTTGAAGAGCATTGAGAACCAAACGTCCTAAAAGTTTTGCCAAATACAGCTAAGGTGATCTATGCCTGAGGTAGAAAAGCCTTAGTATTTCAAAAAATTCAAAAATTTGTAAACAGTAAATTTATAAATATTACCAAATCAATGACAATTCATGTCAGCACAAAAAGTGCTGACTACTTGGCTTGTGATAAAATGACTGTTGGAAGACTGATGGTAAAGGAAATTTCTACCTTCAGTTATGTATTATTTGAGTATTTTTTCAAACAGTTTAAAATTGGTTTCAACAGGATGAAGGTTCTGACTGGAATAGTGCTTTTTAAAATAATCTATAGGGTAGACACTATAACTTAGGGGTGGTAAAGCAAGCCAAATTGAATTATATTATTTTTTTTTTTTTGTTGGGGCTGGAGGACCCAGTCACATATATATCTATATATGTCTTGTATTTGTGATTTTGTATCAATAAAAGAATTAACATTACAGGTGATTACATCTATTGGACCGATTGGCAGACACGGTCAATAGAACGTGTTGATAAACGGTCAGGCATTGATAGGAAGACCATTGTTGACCAACTATCAGATCTAATGGGACTGAAGGCAGTCAACCTAGTCAAAATTGAAGGTAACATCTTTTTCTAGATAGGATTTATATTCTTTTGATTTAGAACTTATCAAGTGCATTTATTATTGCTATTGTTGAGAAACATGACCCAAAAATGTGAGATAAAAGATTGCCGTTTTAGTAAAATCTTCATACAAATAATGCTATCAAAATTTAAGATGAAAGATTTGAAAACTGTTTGCTTATCTCTTCTTGTCGTAGTATTAACGATATTGAAAAACATAAATAACAAAGTTTTCTTTTCCATTTAGGGATTTAGGTTCTTTGAATCCTGTTGTCTATAAATTTAAAGGAAACAGAAGGCAACGTGTTTACAGATAAGCCTCTTCATTAGGTTTTAGATAATGTGTGTTTATTTGATTGCCAGGCCAAATATTTCATGATAATTTGTTAATCTAGGACTGTATTTTTGATAATTTGATTATCATATTTAAAGATTAATAAATGATTATATGATTATATTGTCAAATAATTTGTGAGGGGCCTCACAGATGTTCCAAACTTGTATACCTCATCAGTTTTAGTTAAAAATCACCAAGCTTGTCAGACCTTAGATATCAGATAAAAGCAACTACAGATCACTGGATTGCCTTTAACAATAAGCAAAACCCATTTATTTAAGACCAAAACATGACAAAATCTGAAACATTCAAAAAATCTTTTGTATGATCTTTTGTATGTTTTGCAATTTTATGTTTCAATAATATATTTTAATGATTTTAATTCTAGGCACCAACCCATGTGCTCACAACAATGGAGAATGCAGCCATCTTTGTCTAATTACCCCTAATAAATCAGTATGTGCTTGCCCAATGGGGCTAGAGCTCAGTGGTTACAGTAAGACATGTATTATACCCGAGGCCTTCCTTATATTCAGCGGGCAGCAGAACATCAAGAGACTATCGCTGGAATCCAATCACAGAATCCGACCAATCCCAATCCGAGGGATCAAGGAAGCTCCTATTGCCATAGATTACGATATTAATGACAATAGGATCTATTGGACAGACGCAACAGAGAGAGTATGAGCATTATTTTTCTTCAATGTGTTTTAAAATTAAGGCTGTTTTGTTATGAATTTTGCCTGTTGCAAATATGAATGTATGTGGGAATCAGAACCATTTTGTTTTACCTGCCAACAATAAAATAAGAAAAAGACAAATACTTCAATGTTCAAGCAATTTTGAGCTCACCTGGCCCAAAGGGCCAAGTGAGCTTTTCTCATCACTTGGCGCCCGGCATCTGTCGTCGTCGTCCGTCGTCATTAACTTCTACAAAAATCTTCTCCTCTGAAACTACTGGGCCAAATTTAACCAAACTTGGCCACAATCATCATTGAATGTTATTATAGATAAAGATAAACTGTAAACAGCAATAATGTTCAGCAAATAAATATCTACAAATAATTCAACATGACGAAAATGGTCAGTTGACCCCTTAAGGAGTTATTGTCCTTTATAGTCAGTTTTTAACAATTTTTCTTAATTTTTTGTTATCTTTTACAAAAATCGTTTCCTCTGAAACTACTAGGACAAATTTAACCAAACTTGTCCACAATCATTATTAAGGTATCTAGTTTTAAATATGTGTCCGATAACCCCGCCCGCGAACCAAGATGGCTTTCCATGGCTAAAAATAGTACATATGGTAAAATGCAGTTTTTGGCTCATATCTCTGAAACTGAAGCAGTTAAAGCAAATCTGACTACATAAAATTGTTCATTAGGTCAAGATCTGTCTGCTCTGAACTTTTCAGACCATTCAGGCAACCTGTTGTTGGGTTGCTGCCCCTGAATTTGTAATTTTAAGAAAATTTTGCAGCTTTTTATACGACCGCAAAAATTGAAAATTTTTTGGTCATATATTGATATCTCGTTGGCGTCGTCGTTGTCGTCGTCGTTGTCGTCGTCGTCCAAAGACATTTGGTTTTCGCACTCTAACTTTAGTAAAAGTAAATAGAAATCTATGAAATTTGAACACAAGGTTTATGATCATAAAAGGAAGGTTGGGATTGATTTTGGGTGTTTTGGTCCCAACAGTTTAGGAATGAGGGGCCAAAAAGGACCCAAATAAGCATTTTTCTTGGTTTTTGCACAATAACTTTAGTATAAGTTAATAGAAATCTATAAAATTTTAACACAAGGTTTATGACCACAAAAGGAAGGTTTGGGTTGATTTAGGGAGTTTTGGTCCCAACGAATTAGGGGCCAAAAGGGTCAACAATTAATCTTTGTTTGATTTCATCAAAAAATGAATTATTGGGGTTCTTAGATACGCTAAATCTAACCGTGTATTCAGATTCTTAATTTTTTGTCCTGTTTTCAAATTGGTCTACATTAAGGTCCAAAGGGTCCAAAATTAAACTTTGCTTGATTTTAACAAAAATTGAATTCGTGGAGTTCCTTGATATGCTGAATCTAAACATGTACTTAGATTTTTTATTATGGGCCCAGTTTTCAAGTTGGTCCAAATCGGGGTCCAAAATTATTATATTAAGTATTGTGCAATAGCAAGAAATTTCCAATTGCACAGTATTCCGCAATAGCAAGAAATCTTCAATTGCACAGTATTGTGCAATAGCAAGAAATTTTCAATTGCACAGTATTGTGCAATAGCAAGAAATCTTTAATTGCACAGTATTGCGCATTAGCAAGAAATATCTAATTGCACAATATTGCGCAATAGTAAGACATTTTCTCAATTGCACAGTTTTGCGCAAAAGCAAGAAATATTCACAGTATTGTCCCGTTTTCAAATTGGTCTACTTTAAGGTCCAAAGGGTCAAAAATTAAACTTTCACTATTTGTTTGATTTCAACAAAAAATTAATATATGGGGTTCTTCAATATGCTAAATCTAACCATGTATTTAGATTTTTAATATTTGGGCCCGGTTATCAAATTGGTCCACATTGAGGTCTAAAGGGTCTAAAATTGAACATTATTTGATTTCGTCAAAAATTGAATTCTTGGGGTTCTATAATATGCTGATTTGGGATATTGGACCATAATAGGTAAATGTCCAATTCAAAATTTAAAGTTTTTAAGTTTAAGTTCTTAGACCACATTCATTCTGTGTCAGAAACCTATGGTGTGTCAACTATTTAATCACAATCCAAATTCAGAGCTGTATCAAGCTTAAATGTTGTGTCCATACTTGCCCCAACTGTTCAGGGTTCGACCTCTGGGGTCGTATAAAGCTGCGCCCTGCGGAGCATCTGGTTGGTTATTATCTTGAATTTTATTATAGATAGAGATAAACTGTAAACAGCAAAATAAGATCTGAAAATAAGTCAACATGAACAAAATGGTCAATTGACCCCTTATGGAGTATAGCCCTTTATATTCAATTTTTAACAATTTTCATAAATTTTGTAAATTTTTGCAAAACATTTTCCACTAACTACTGGGACAAGTTCATTATAAATAGAGATAATTGTAAGCAGCAAAAATGTTCAGTTAAGTAAGATCTACAAACACATCACCATCACCAAAACACAATTTTGTCAAAAAAACGTATATGTGTCCTTAGTTTGATATGCACAGAGACCAAGGTGAGCGACACAGACTGTTTAGAGCCTCTAGTTTTAAGAAATCTTCACCCATTTAGTTGTGATACAAGTGTCTAAAATGCATGTCCAATAACTTGATGTCCGTACTTAAAAAATATGTGATTTTTTATTTCGATCAGAAGAAAAATAGAATCAAAAGGTGGAAATATTTATAGAAATCTCCTACCACCCTCCCTATTTTTATAACATGAAATTAATATGTAACTGTCGAATGAAATAGTTACAATTAATGTATTTCACTGTCGGGTGAAATAAATATACATACACTGTAGTTAACTATCTTCATAATTACAATTCATGTAATTAACTATTGAATGAAATAGTCATGTATTCAACTGTCGGATAAAATAAGTATACTTTTCATTCTAGGATGAAATACTATGTATTTTATAGTACTAAGATGAAAAAAATTTGTATTTTATAGTAAGATGAAAACAATATGTATTTTATAGTAAGATGAAAATAATACATATTTTATAGTAAGATGAAATAAATATGGATTTTAATATGTATTTTGTTCATTGCAGACAATAAGCCGAGCTTTTATGAATGGTAGTGCAGTAGAAAAGGTGATTCAGTATGGTCTAGAATATCCAGAGGACATGGTGGTAGATTGGGTGGCTAAAAATATCTATTGGGTAGATACTGGATCTAAGCGAATTGAAGTGGCTAGGACTGATGGTACATCTCGGAGAGTTATTGTATGGAAAGATCTACATCAGCCAAGAGCTTTAGCTATTGATCCAGCTAATGGGTATGTCGATTTTGTGTTTGGTTGACTTGAAATGATGTGGGGTACTAACTTTTGTTGGTATTCCGAAACTACTATTTTTTTTCTATCCGCTTGTGTTCACATTTGTCATGAGAATTGTTGCACATTGAAATATATGAAAGTCTCTTTTGGGCATGTTGGGTTTACAGAATAGAAAATAATTGGTTAACAAATATAGAAAAAGGCCTTAAGAAATTAAAGAATACCATGGGGATATTTGATTTCATAAGTGGAAAAAGAAGCCACAACTCCATTGCAGAAAAAAAAAGAAAAAGACAGCAGTATACAAAACACAACAAATATAACTAAAGGTTGAGCAACACAAACCCCAACAATAACCATAAAGGTCAGCCACTAAGGCAAATGACTGATTATAAATGACAAACTTACTGTTGACTTATTTGTTTTTGTGGATTGATGGAAAATGAACATTTGGTGGATATTTGATTTCTTGGTTTTGCAAATGTCTTCAGACAAGCCTATACTAAATTTGTATTTCATTGAATGTCTTAATTCATGTTTCACTATTTTCCCCGAAATCCATAAAAATTGGAATCCAAGGAATTATTATAAAGGATTGTAAAATATTTCAACCAGACTCAGTGGAGATGCAATTTTCCAGCAAGAATTATTCTGAAAATCCATGAAAACTTTTTACTTTCATTTTACAAGGCACATATACTGGACGGACTGGTCTGAACCAGCCAGGCTTGAGAGAGCAGCATTAGACGGAACAGGCAGACAGGTTGCTGTTGAGGATATAGGCAAAGTTCATGCTATAACTATAGATTTCACAGAGAAAAAGATCTTCTGGGCGAGTATTGACAAAGCCATGATTGAATCAGCAAACATTAATGGTATGCTTAAAAATTATGAGAAGAGATAAATAATTGTGTGCTGTTACAATGAAAACAAATACAGTTACGGATTAGTGCCAATTGATACGATATTCCCGTGCTTGCATTTCCTATCATGATTTTCTTGATAAAGGGATTGCTGCTCACAAGGAAGCTATTAAACCAAGAGTTCCAAATGGTGAAGTTGAAATCATCCCTTCGTAAATTTTACGGACGCCATCACGATTTGGTTGACCGTTATGGAATAACCGTTTCACAAATGATATCGGATATGTTCCTTACGTCGTAACTACAATCCACTTCCCTTTCATGAATGTGACCTACCGGACGGGTGCCACATGTGAAGCAGGATCTGCTTACCCTTCCGGAGCACCTGAGATCACCCCTAGTTTTTGGTGGGGTTCGTGTTGTTTATTCTTAAGTTTTTTATGTTGTGTACTATTGTTTGTCTGTTTGTGTTTTTCATTTTAAGCCATGGCGTTGTCAGTTTATTTTAGATATATGAGTTTGACTGTCCATTTCTTATCTTTCGTCCCTCTTTTAGAATAGAGGACCCTTTTTTGAAAAAAGTATATATTTTTTTTTCAATCATATGAAAACCAGTTTTTTGGGCTAGTTTTGAAGGCGAATTACACATATGTAATTGGAAAAGGAAAAAAGATCATAACAGAAAAGTTTAATAAAAAGAAAACAATTATCACAAAAAAACAATTTTACAAAAAAGAAACAATTAACGCAAGAATTTAATTGGGAAAGGTTTTCATGTATATCCTACACAATGGTCTTTAGCTGACAATTATGATGGAGTCTGAATGTGTAACCTTAAAACAGGTAAATTTTAGACCCCACTAACCATGAAAACTGATAACATGAGGAAAGATCTTCACAGAAATATTCCAAACATTTTTCTGGTCTCTTTTTAGGTACTAACAGAACTCAGATTATTACAAACCAGGTACCCAAACCCATGGGTTTAACACTGTACAAGGACTTCATATTCTGGGTTGACTGGGAGCAGAAGACGGTAGAGAAAGCAAACAAGACCAATGGAAATAATCGTACCACACTTAGAGATCACATGGGTGTTGTCATGGATATATTGGTCTATCATTCTTCAAGACAAGCAGGTATGGAAAATATTAGTGGAGAAAGCTGAAATACTGTGGTTTATGTTGAAGTGTGTGATTATTTTATGATTATTGGGAACTAGGTTTCTTGTCATTAATCACAATTTACCAAGCATGACTAATGTAAATTCAGAAATTATTGCAATCTTTTTATTATTGGGGAAAAAATGCCACAGGGTTATAATTGCAATAATTTAAACTTAAATTTTGAAAACTTTTATATAAATTCAATAGGATTTTTCTCAACATTGCAAACATTATAATCACATTTAAGTAAAAAATGACAAAATCGCAATAATAAATGCACAGTAAATTGCACTTCTGAATTTACAGTAAATTGCAATTGTTAGTAGATATAAGAAGACGAGATATAAGTGCCAATGAGATAACACTCCATCCTAGTCGAATTTGTAAAAGTTAACCACTATAGGTCATAGAATGGCCTTCAACATGGAGTCTTGTCTCGCACACAGTACAGCAAGCTATAAAAGGCCCCAAAAATGACTAGTGTAAAACCATTCAAACAGGAAAACCAACAGTATAATCTATATAACAAACAAGAAATGAGAAACACTTATGAACCACATCAATGTTTTAAGAAGAACACATTTAAATGCTTGTTGTACCTTTGTCGCACACTTATCACAGCAATTTATTATAGATATTTGCTCAGAATTTAGTTACTTGTTGCAGTAATAACTGTTTTCAAACACTTTGTTTTATAGGAACCAACAGTTGCCATGACAAAAATGGAGGATGTTCCCACTTGTGTTTTGCACATCCTATAGAAGATAGTAAAAATCTGAGTCATCACTGTGCTTGTCCTACTCATTATAAATTAAATGCTGATAACAAAACATGCTCAGGTAGGTACATTATAAAGAAGATGATGATGGAAGGCTGCTTGCCCAATGGCAAATTAATATGCATATTCAGGACGAAAACATATTCATGTGGTATGTGTTGTACCAGACCAAAGCTCTTGAGCCGGATATTAATGTGCTAGTTCACAGTCAGAAGGAAGACAAGTTGCCTTACCCGGACATATTATTCTGACTTCTAGATGACCAGTCTTTGCTCTTGCTCATTAATGCTGCATGCTTAGCGGAGAAGTAGCAGATACTAATTCTATAGTCCTTGGTTTGACCCTGCTGCTGCTTGAAACCTACAACCCCCCCCAACTTCAGACGAACACGCTACAACGAGAACACTGAGGCATAAATAAGAACATACAAAAATCTTAATCATCAGTTTTCTTGTCGATCATTGAAAACAAAGTGTTGACTGAAGAATGTGTTTGAATTTGCTGTTTCTGAATCTAATGCGTTCTTGATAATATTTTCAAAAGTGTACATCAAAACATGTGATTTGTTACAAATGTCCTAAACAATTGAAATGTGACATTATTTTCTTTTCAGATATGAAAAATAAAATTACCCATAGTACTTTAGAATCTGAAACAACCAATTGGTAATATTCCTTTGCCACCCCTGCAGATATTCGAAATTTATGGTGAATAATCTCAAGGAATTTCATAAATCTGAAGAATTGCTCACTATATACCTCCAACCTAATACAGATTTTGAATGCATTAAGATTTCAACATAATAGCATTTATTTCACCATTTGTTTCTATTTCAGCTCCAAAGACTTTTCTTCTGTTTAGCCAGAAAAAAGTGATTAGTCGTTTAGTGATTGATAACGATGATGTTGACCCACAGACCCCAGAAGTAGTGTTACCTATTCCTCATTTAAAAAATGTGAAAGGACTAGACTACGATCCAGTCGATCATTATATATACTGGATAGAAAGGAAACAAAACAATATAAAAAGGTCAACCGATAACGGTACCAATGTAAGTATATATAGATGTTCATTAATACAACTATCCTCAGCAGACCAAAAAAAAAAAGAGAAACGAGAAATACTTACCAACCGCATCATGATCAACAAACGGCAACTACTGAATATCAGCTATAAAAGGACCAGAAATGTGAAATAGTACAATTCAACCGAGACACAAATAGAACTTATGTAATAATCCTAACTTTTTAAGTGGTAGAGGGTTTGATCCTAAGCTGATTCGCAAACCAAGGACTTGAAATTTGTCATTTTCAGCTTCTATATATGCTAAAAATTGCTTGCTGCATTTAATAGTACAGCTTATAGTCAGAACAAAGTTTGCCACTATACTCATGAGAACCTTGTGAACAAACAAGATAAATATTTGGCTCAGCCTTGAGCTCCGAGTCTTGTACAAAGCAGTATTCATATTTCACATTGACATGTCCTGATATTCATATGATATCTTGTTGTTAAAAACAAATTCATATAATCATCAACATTCGAAGCTATTTTTAAACGTTGTATATTTTATTTTCCAGGTACAAGTGATAGTCCGTAATGATAATGAGGCTTACAAGCCGTATGACATGGCCATCGATCCATACTCCAGGGTTATATACTGGACCGATGCTAAGAGAAATGTTATAAACATCACACGGCTAGATGGTACATCGCTTGGTGTGGTCATAGAAGGAGAGAAGGAGAAACCAAGATCTATTGTGCTTAATCCACTCAAAGGGTAATTTTGTCAAATTTCAAGAAGATGGTCCTTGGGAAGGGGGATATTGTACACAAGATAAATTGATTGTGTTTAAGGCTTCTTTCCGCACACTGTCACTCCGCTAAATCACGGCAGCCAGTTTCTATTAACAGAGTAAACCAATGTACCAGGAGAAATTCACTGACATTCAGCAGGAAAACTGACAATCCTGGTCAATTAAGATAGTATTTAAACACACCTTGCAGCCAGTTGTGTTGGAACTCTTTCCCCACAGTTGATAGGGCAGCTAATGATCACTGCAGTTGAACTTCTCACTTGCATTTTAGGCCCTAAAGAACTTGAGACAAAAATCCTGGAAAGAAAAAAGTATCAAAGAATTTAAGACAATTGCATTTGAAAAAAAAATATGTGGGTGTTATCATGGTCATCAAGAAGACTTCACCCCCCCCCCCCTAAAAAAACGGGACACTGAAGGTCAACTTTGTAAAACATGATACTAACATTTATTTATGAAAAAAATAATGATATCAATGAATGACAATACTAGTTTATTGTTGTTAAAATCTAGTAAATCCATTAAGATTACACTAAACAATATAAAAACAATACTAAGGGGTACAAACTCCAAACAGAGTGGGTCGGAGGCTATGTGTACATCACCTGTCATGCCATGTTAATCCACCTTTATTCAAAATGGCACAGTAGACAAGAAGACACAATCAATAAAGTACAGATCAACTATTCTGGTATTGAAGAAAAGAGTGGAAAATAAAGGCAACAGTAGTATACCGCTGTTCAAAACTCGTAAATCTATGGACAAAAAACAAAATCGGGGTAACAAACTAAAACTGAGGGAAACGCAGTAAATATAAGAGAACAACGACACAACATTAAAATGTAACACACACAGAAACGGACTAAGCATTAGACAAAATCCGATGAGAATAACAAATATAACATCAAAACCAAATACATGAATTTGGGATAGAAAAGTGTTATAGTAATGTGAATTCACACTCAAATATAAGAGAAAACAAACGACACAACGGAAACACAACGTAAAAATGTTACACACACAGAAACGAACTATGATATAACATTGACCATTTTCCTGACTTGGTACAGGACATTTTTAAAGAAAAAAATGGTGGGTTTAACCTGGTTTTGTGGCATGCCAAACCTCGCACTTTAATGGCAATGTTAAATATAACATTAAATTGACAACATAATATTACAGGACTACAATACAAATAACTAGCTAGGAGAACGTATAGGCAAAGAAACACATGATTAATGAATGACAAAAGGCATAAGGTTTAAAATGCAATACGTCAAAGACGCGCCCGTCCACACAAGACTTACCAGTGACGCCCAGATATAAAAGTTTGAAAGTCAAAAAAAGTACAAAGTTGTACAGCACTGAGGATCAAAAGTTGAAAAAGGTTGTGCACAATACGGCTAGGGTTTTCTGCTTGACGTGATAAGAAACACATTTCTCTAATTATCTGTGCTATTTCAAAATTTCTTGAGCGGTGTGAGAAAAAATATTTCTCATTGCTGGTGAAATATCTGTTTTCAGCAAATGATTAATCGAAATTTAATTACATTTATGACGTTAAATTTTCTTTGATTTTTTCTGAATTTTCTATTGTGGTGTCTTGAAAAACAGTTAACATGCCTGATAACGCCACATATACAAAACTACAAATTTCTGCAAATCAGTGAAAAGGAAGGATAAAAATCATTAGAGAACCAGATTCCACCACTATAAATTGTGTTACAATATTTCTGCACTTGAGACCGTTAAATTTAAATATTTGAAAAGCTTGACAAGCCTCGCTTTAGATATCGATATAGAAATTGAACTGTATTTAGTGGAGAAATATGGTAACACACTTGTTGCAGTGATGGAATCTATATTTCTCTTGGGAGTTGAGACACACACACACTCTATATTGTTCAATGTTATTTTATTTATATTTTGCAGACACATGTATTGGGTGAACATGGTACAGCCTCCAACAATTGATAGAGCAGCCATGGATGGCAAAGAAAGAATGACATTGTTTTCCAAAGCTTTAGGAAAACCTGGTCCACTGGCAGTGGATGTACAGAACTCTAGATTATATTGGGCAGATGGAAATCTCAATCGAATCGAATGTTCCGACCTTTCGGGTGGCAACAGGAAAGTTTTAGTTGATGGTCAGATTACTAGTCCCAAAGGAATGGCCGTTCTTGGCAAATATTTGTACTGGATTGACAGGGATCATATGCTGATGTCCAGGGCGGACAAATTAAACGGGAAGGACCGTACTTACATCCAAGGTCGCTTGAAGGGCCTTAGTGACCTTCATGTTGCATTGAACGTGTTGCCAACGCATATGGAACATCCGTGTGCACATAACAATGGAGGTTGTTCACATATCTGTGTTGCTAAGGGAGACGGCAGTTCGCGTTGTGCTTGTCCGACTTATTTAGACCTAAAAGACGACTTGAAAATGTGTGCCGATCCTCCTACCTGTTCTCCTGATCAGTTCGCTTGTCTGAGTGGAGATATACATTGTATTCCACGTACTTGGCGCTGTGACAAAGTTGAGGAATGTCAAGATGCATCTGACGAATTGAATTGTCCCATTTGTCATGCTGATCAGTTTCGTTGTAACGATAATCATTGTATCGATCAGAGTTCTGTTTGTGACGGGACGCCGCAGTGTCATGATTATAGTGACGAGGAGCACTGTTGATTGGAGGGCGATTTATTCTCCTTATGTTTATGTATATAACCAATACTTACCTAGTACTTATACTGAAAAGACCAAATGTCCGTAAAATTCTCTATATATCCAATTAATCAGGTCAAAACCCCGAGTTATGTCGTCATCAATATCTAATCATAATTTCTGATATGAATAAGTATCCAGTGGTTGATAAATCAGAAAATTTCATATTTGTACATATATGGTTCACAGATAACTTAAAAATGGCGCATTATCCAATTGGTCGCATATGCACGCGTAATAAAGAACTACTTTCCTCCCCGCACACCCTCCCAACATCGGATGTTAAATTTTCAACTGTATTGCTCTTTCACTATATAGCTTCAGTTACTTAAAATTTTTATATTTCAGTGCTTCGTGTCAATTTTTTTTTTGTTACTTTCTTTTGTGCCTCGTATCAAACTTTTGAGTTGAGCCAAATGCAACTGATTTTTTTTTCAGTTTATTGTAATGTTGTCCGGTTACACCAGCCGGTGGGGTTGTGCGAGTCACACTCTGTACATGTGTCTGTCCCAGGTCAGGAACCTGTAGTTCAGTGGTTTTCGCTGGTTCATGTCTGTCATATTTTGTTCGTAAATTGTTTTTGATAAAACAGGCTGTTTTTTTTAATTCGTTTGCATTGTTTCACATTTTTCATGTCGGGGAGGGGGGCTTTATTACCGACTATACGGTTTGGGTTTTTCTCATTGTTGAAGGCCATAAACGGTGGCGTCGTATAGCTTATTAAAAGGAATGATTTTAACCTTGATATAGATAGTTGTCAGGCTCATTGGCATTCAAATCACATATTGATGTCCTCTATTTTACGTATAATAAAATTAAAAACACTTTCAACAAGTAGAGAAGTAATGTGTACAGAAAACAACTAGCAATCAAACAAAATCTTACCGTTACAACTTTCTGTTTGACCTTGTTTGACTGTGACCTCTATGGTCACTGATGTCACTGACTTCTGTTCGTATTTCGAATGCAACTCCCTAGTCACTTTGGTTGTTGACTGCATGCACTCAAACGAATTAAAAATAGATCATCAAACAGTTGACATATATCGTATTAAATAGGAAACGGTATCATATGACAAATTAGGCAATTAGGTGTTTGAGGGCAAAACAATACAAGAAAACAATTAGATAATCTATATTTTGTTATTTTTATCCATTTCCCACTTTTTCATAGATCCTAGCCCTTTATTAAACCTCTTTCCCACATATCAACCTTTTTCATTCACTATATCCTACATCTTCGTGTTAAACCCCCTATAGCCAAGATACCAAGAGAGTGCGAACTCTCTCTCCCTCTTTTCAGTGATCTCGTTCTTCTCCTGCAGCATTTCTGATTCTTGAACGGTAAATGTCTATTGTCATATTCGTACTTCAACATATGTAATGCCAAATGGTCAACGACATTGAATTTGTATTAAAACAAAGAGCAAAGCAAACGATTTTGTTAATTTGAATCTTTTTTATCACTCAGAAGCCAATGAATCACATTTATTAGGAAGCTAAGGGGCATAACTCTAGGTAAGGTCGATTTATTTTTTCGCCTGTATTTGCTAGTCTATGGGATCATGGTCATATTTATGAAGAAGGTACTGTACTTATCACCCGGAAACAGATAATTTTTTAGATAACTCAGGGGCATAACTCTTGACCACATTACTAGTATAAAGGATATTAACGTTTAGTTTAGGTGGGTCTCATTATGGACGTCAAGTTGGTTACTTATTCCCTATTCCCTATTCGTTACCACCAGAGACATGAATACAATTGATAATCCATTTCTAAAAGATGCAACGTATAACAAACGTATTATAAGCGAATAAGGAACGAATAAGTAACAGGGTATTAACCGAGCGCTGGAACGGGTACATGCGCGCTAATAGGGTCATTTCATCCCTAAGAACACATTATTACCACCAGAGACATGAACACAATTAAAAATCGATTTATTTCAAGGTGCAACGAATACCCTGTGCATTAAAGCGAATAGGGAACGAATAAGTAACCGGGTATTATCCGAGCGCTGGAACGGGTACATACGCGCTAAAAGGGGTATTTCATCTATAAGAACACATTATTACCACCAGGGATATGAACACAATTGAAAATCCTTTTCTAAAAGTGAAACGTACAACAAACGTATTAAAAGCGAATAAGTAACGAATAGGTAACGAATAGGTAACAGGATATTAACCGAGCGCTGGAACGGTACATGCGCGCTAATAGGGTCATTTAATCTCTAAGAACACATTGTTACCACCAGAGACATGAACACAAGTGAAAATCCTTTTCTAAAAGGTGCAACGTACAACAAACGTATTATAAGTGAATAGGTAACGAATAGGTAACAGGGTATTAACCGAGCGCTGGAACGGGTACATGCACGCTAATAGGGTCATTTCATCTTTAATTACACATTGTTACCACCAGAGACATGGACACAATTGAAAATCCTTTTCTAAAAGGTGCAACGTACAACAAACGTATTATAAGTGAATCGGTAACGAATAGGTAACAGGGTATTAACCAAGCGCTGGAACGGGTACATGCGCGCTAATAGGGTCATTTCATCTCTAAGAACACATTGTTACCACCAGAGACATGGACACAATTGAAAATCCTTTTCTAAAAGGTGCAACGTACAACAAACGTATTATAAGTGAATAGGTAACGAATAGGGAACAGGGTATTAACCGAGCGCTGGAACGGGTACATGCGCGCTAATAAGGTCATTTCGTCTCTAAGAACACATTGTTACCACCAGAGACATGAACAGAATTAAAAAACGATTTATTTCAAGGTGCAACGAATACACTGTGCATTAAAAGCGAATAAGGAACGAATAAGTAACCGGGTATTATCCGAGCGCTGGAACGGGTACATACGCGCTAATAGAGGTATTTCATCTATAAGAACACATTGTTACCACCAGGGATATGAACACAATTGAAAATCCTTTTCTAAAAGGTGCAACGTACAACAAACGTATTAAAAGCAATTCACGCTAGTTGGGCCATTTAATCTCTAAGAACACATTGATACCACCAGAGACATGGACACAATTGAAAATCCTTTTATAAAAGGTGCAACGTACAACAAACGTATTATAAGTGAATAGGTAACGAATAGGTAACAGGGTATTAACCGAGCGCTGGAACTTGTACATTCACGCTAATTGGGTCATTTAATCTCTAAGAACACATTGATACCACCAGAGACATGGACACAATTGAAAATCCTTTTATAAAAGTGCAACGTACAACAAACGTATTTTAAGTGAATAGGTAACGAATAGGTAACAGGGTATTAACCGAGCGTTGGAACGGGTACATGCGCTCTAATAGGGTCATTTCATCTTTAAGAACACATTGTTACCACAAGAGACATGAACACAATTAAAAAACGATTTATTTCAAGGTGCAACATATACTTACCCCGCGCATTAAAAGCGAATAAGGAACGAATAAGTAACAGGGTATTATCCGAGCGCTGGAACGGGTACATACGCGCTAATAGGGGTATTTCATCTATAAGAACACATTATTACCACCAGAGATATGAACACAATTGAAAATCCTTTTCTAAAAGGTGCAAAGTACAACAAACGTATTAATAGCGAATAAGTAACGAATATTTAACAGGGTATTATCCGAGCGCTTGAACGGGTACATATGCGCTTATAGAGTTATATCACCTCTAAGAACCCAAATCTGCCACTAGAGACAACAAAACAATTGAAAATCATGTTTTAAAAGGTGCAACGTATGATACACGTATTATAAGCGAATTATAAGCGAGTGATGGAACGAATTAAACAAGGTAATAGCATGCTCCGAAACGATGTACACCCTGCTAACATGTTTAACCCCACCACATTATGTTAGTATGTGCCTGTCCCTAGACAAGATCCTGAAATTAAGTAGTTATCGTACATATTTGTTTTCCATTTATTTTTTTGTATATGAAATACGGCCGTTAGTTTTGTTGTTTGAATTGTTTACGATTGTCATGTCTGGTCCTTTTATAGGTGACTACACGGTTTGGGCTATGCTCATTGTTGAAGGCCGTACAGCGACCGATAGTTGATAATCTCTGTCATTTTAGTCTATTGTGGGGTGTTGTTTCATTGGCAATCATACCACATCTTTTTTTATGCAAGCGCTAACACGGTGATTTCATCCCTTCGAACCAAGATCCATCTTAAACATACGGACATAAAGCAGTTAAAAGGTAGAACGTATAAAAATCAAATAAGGAACAAATGAGTATCGAACATAAAGTGAAAGGATCGGTTGAGCACAAACACATATAAATAGGTCATAAAAAGATCATTTTACCTCAACAAATTTAGAACTATTACCAGATATAAGAGTATAAACAATTAAAAAGGGGGAAGGATATTAAAAATCGAATAAGTAACGAATAAGGAATAGGGAATAAGTAACGAATAGGTAACGATAGGGAATAGGGAATAAGTAACGAATATGTAACGAATAGGGAATAGGGAATATGTAACGAATAGGTAACGAATTGGGAATAGGGAATAGGTAACGAATAGGTAACGAATAGGGAATAGGGAATAGGTAACGTAGGAATAGGGAATAGGTAACGTAGGAATAGGGAATAGGTAACGAATAGGTAACGAATAGGGAATAGGGAATAGGTAACGAATAGGTAACGAATAGGGAATAGGGAATAGGTAACGAATAGGTAACGAATAGGGAATAGGGAATAGGTAACGAATAGGTACTAGGGAATAGGGAATAGGTAGCGAATAGGTAACGAATAGGGAATAAGGAATAGGTAACGAATAGGGAATAGGGAATAAGTAACCAACTTGACGTCCATATAAGTAACAGGGTATCAGTGTAGCGATGAAACGGGTAAATATGCGCTAATAGGTTTTTTTCATCTCAGAGAACACATAATTACCGCCAAAGACATGAAAGCAATCGATAATCGATTTATTTCAAGGTGCAACGCATACCACACGTATTAAAGGCGAATAAGGAACGAATAAGTAACAGGGTAACAGTCGAGCGCTGAAACGGGTACAAATGTTCTATTAGAGTTATTTCACCTCTAAGAACCGACAGTTACCACCAGAGACACAAAAATATTTCTTTTTTAAAGTGCAACGCATAACACACGTTTTATAAGCGAATAAGTAACGAATAAGTAACAGGGTATCAGTGTAGCGCTGAAACGGGTACATACACGCTAATAGGGTTATTTCATCTCTAAGAACACATTGTTACCACCAGAGACATGAACACAATTGAAAATCCTTTTCTAAAAGGTGCAACGTATAAAAAACGTATTAAAAGCGAATAAGGAACGAATAAGTAACAGGGTATTATCCGAGCGCTGGAACGGGTACATACGCGCTTATATGGTTATTTCATCTCTAAGAACACATTGTTATCACCAGAGACATGAACACAATTGAAAATCCTTTTCTAAAAGGTGCAACGTATTACAAACGTATTATAAGCGAATAAGTAACGAATAAGTAACAGGGTACTAACCGAGCACTGGAACAGTTTCATACGCGGTAATAGGGTTATTTCATCTATAAGAACACATTATTACCACCAGAGACATGAACAGAATTGAAAATCATTTTCTAAAAGGTGCAACGGATAACAAACGTATTATAAGCGAATAAGTAACGAATAAATAACAGGGTATTAACCGAGCGCTGGAACAGGTACATACGCGCTAATAGGGTTGTTTCATCCCTACGAACACATTGTTACCACCAGAGACATGAACACAATTAAAAATCGATTTATTTCAAGGTGCAACGCATAACACACGTTTTATAAGCGAATAAGGAACGAATAAGTAACAGGGTATCAGTGTAGCGCTGAAACGGGTACATATGCGCTAATGGGCTTTTTTCAACTCAGAGAACACATAGTTACCGCCAGAGACATGAAAGCAATCGATAATCGATTTATTTCAAGTTGCAACGTATACCACGCGTATTAAAAGCAAATAATAAGGAACGAATAGGTAATAAGGAATAAGTAACGAATAGGGAATAGGGAATAAGTAACGAATAGGTAACGAATAGGGAATAGGGAATAAGTAACGAATAGGTAACGAATAGGGAATAGGGAATAGGTAACGAACAGGTAACGAATAGGGAATAGGGAATTAGTAACGAATAGGTAACGAATAGGGAATAGGGAATTAGTAACGAATAGGTAACGAATAGGGAATAGGGAATAGGTAACGAATAAGTAACGAATAGGGCATAGGGAATAGGTAACGAATAGGTAACGAATAGGGAATAGGTAACGAATAGGGAATAGGGAATAGGTAACGAATAGGGAATAGGGAATAGGTAACGAATAGGGAATAGGGAATAGGTAACGAATAGGGAATAGGGAATAGGAAATAGGTAACGAATAGGGAATAGGGAATAAGTAACCAACTTGACGTCCATGGTCTCATTAGGGTCTAAATGTGACGCGTGATTGCCGATTTTTTGTAAGCCTGACACATGAAGGTCAAATTATTGTGCCGTGAAAACGAGAAATGAAGTCTAGCGGGACACGGGAAATTACAAAAAAATGAGAATTGCTAACGTGCAAATAGTGTAAGCTGGATACGGGAATCTTGCAAAACTTAAACACATATTATTGTCTAAATATACATTAGGATTGGATACAAGTTATAACAACTTAAAATAATCCTCTCCAAATAAGTACAATATACAAAATTTCAAGATGACAGCAATTATATAATTCAGTACAATATGAAATATATACAATAAATATATTATGTTTAAAGAGTAACAGTTGGTTATGAGTACACTTTAAGATACAGCAATATTAATCAAAGAATCTTTTTGTATGGCGTATATAACTGTATACATTTCTGCAAATGATTGTGTTTTGTTCACAGTAATTTCGTCTGTTCCAAATAAAATATGTTCTATGGAGATAGCAACTAATTGTTGAATGTTTTTGAATATCTGATTTCTTAAATTGATGAAGAGTGGACATTTTAAGAAAAAATATATTAAAGGACCACTGGAGTCCGTATTTTTTAGTCTGTCCAAAGTCAAAAGTCCCTTGCATTTATTAGTCTTGTATGTTGTTTTTCTAAAATTTTGGTTCATTTATATGTCTCGGAGTTTAATGTGACATCCATTTTCACTGAACTAGTACACAATTTCGTTTAGGGGCAAGCTGAAGCCCGATTCCGAGAGCGGGATTTTCTCGCCTGTGATGAAGACCCATTGCATGGTGGTCGTGTGCTTTTTTATTCTTCTTGGTCGGGTTTTTGTCTCTGTGACACATTCCCCGTTTCCAGTCTCAATTCTATTCAAAGAAAACTCCTCCTGCACGTATCTTTGGGGGGGGCTTAACATATGACCGTGACTGTAAGGTAGTTGATTTATTGGTTATTGTTGTTGTTTATTGAATGTACATTGGCAAATATTTCATGGATTTTCTAGAGAGCAAATTAAACATTTCATACAATAGGTAGACTATGTTAAGTGGGTCGTTGAGGAAGGTTCTCAAACTGGCAATGATGAAGGATTTTATGTATGTGTCTCTAGAAAATCAGCGCATCTTGGTAATGTGTAATATTGTGTAAAACAGCAAGACCCCTACGGAAGAGAGATTGTTGTTAAAAACGTTATTATTGTAACATGCCGAAATCGCAATGGTTATCGGATTTCTCCCAAGCGTAAACATTCGTACATAAATCTATACATTTGGAACCTCCTACTGGGATTTGGAGGTAACTTTAGTCACTTTCTTAAGCTTTATGTGCTGTTTTGTTAGCCAACTAATTGATATTAATAAGGTGGAGGGTTTAGAAATGCACAATTTGGTTTGACCCTTCCTCATATTGGTGTACCTCTCCAGGACCAGGAACATGTCAGTGGTTATATATGTTTTTGTTTAGGGGACAGCTGAAGAACACCTCCGGGTGCGGGATTTTCTCGCTGTATTGAAGACCAATTGGTGGTCTTAGGCTGATTAAACTTTCCGCTATTTGGTAGGGTTGTTGTTCCTTTGACACATTCCCCATTTCCGTTCTCAATTTTAAGTCGTATGTTGTATACATATATATATATATATAAAATCGAGTTTGGTGTTTATATTGTATTTCGATCTTTTTTCATCATATTGGCTCAAGACGAGTTACAGTTTAACTGACATCTATTTTAAGATTGTATGTTGTCCTCTAGATGTATTTTGCTTGGTTACTTTTGTCTTTGGGTTGCTATCCCGTTGACGTTTAGTCCGTCATCTCCTTTAACTCATGTGTCTGGAAAAGGTTATATTAATTTAGTTTTTTTCATCTTCGCTAGCCAAGGGTTACGATCCACTCCCGCTCTCTTCACCCTTGGCGGATTGAGCCAACATTTGTGATAGCAATATTGCACCATCTATCGGAAGAGAAAAATCACGCCCATTCCGAATACATTATTATTGACCAATGGTAGAACTTGAACTCTTCAATTTGGAGGTAAAACACGGTAGCGTATATATATATAAACTGGACCCCTGTTGTGTTCACTTATCGCTACACATAGCAATATATTTGCTTAAATGAGTTTCAAATTTGCATTTTTTTGGTTTACAATTCACTCCAATTTTGTTTACCCCAAGATGGTACTTGACATGGGGGACTTAATATTAAATGATACAGGGTTAGAAATAATTTCTATTTGAAAGCTTATCAATAAGGGTTTTGAAATTTAGGAAAATTGAATCCACATTTTATAATGTAGAAAAATCAGTCAAAATGACTAATTAAAAAATGAAAAAATAACCCTTCCCTTTAAGTCTGACATATAAAATGAGTTTCTTAAATTTTAAGTTTATGGAAACTATTTAACCAATGCATGTATGTATACTAAACTAAGTCTTGCATGCAAGTTTTCTTGTAACATTTATTACACAAATATAATGTAATATGATCTTAGAAATTGCCTCAAAACAACTTATTTAGATGATTTTTGTTGACACTTTAAAGTTCTTTGCTGTAAGTTTATCTGTTGGTCTTGAATATGTCTTACAAGGATAGTTGGTAAAATTTACAAGTTGATTATTTGATTTGCAATTTTTTTTTTTGAAACATGTTCACTGAAACAGGGAACATTATTTGCTTAAGATATAAACTGCAGTTTAAATAAAATTGTGCAATTGTCAGTGCTTTATTAATGTTCTTGTTTGTCCACACCATACTTATATGAAATTATTCAAACTACTCTTCCAATCTTTCCATGGGTGATATCCATCACTTTGATTGTATCACCTCGGCAGAGTCAAAAAGCGAGATATAGGTATGCTGTTTCCTGCCTCGGAATTAAAAAACAATTATATTAGTTTGTGATTAGGTCAGTTCAAAGGGAACCATATGGTAGGCCAATGTTAAATGTATGCAGTTGTATAAGAATTAGCACATCTCATTTCCATAAAGAATATTTTGCCCAACCCCCCTCAGTTATGGTATATTGACTTCGAATATTTGCATACTTTCATGTTTAAGTATGGCTTTTTTAATTTCACCATTGTATTATTACAAAATTACAAAAAGGCGAGACATGTCTTTGTGATAACAGTTTATTTACATTGATTAGACCTTGGGTTTTCCTGTTTGAATGGTTTTACACTAGTCATTTTTAGCTGACCGTTCCGAAGGAACTGTGAGCTTTAGCCATCACTTGGCGTCCGTCGTCGTCCGTCGTCGTTATCCATCTGGTGTAAACTATTTCAAACATCTTCTCCTCTGAAACTACTGAACCAATTCCAACCAAACTTAAGCTGTATGATCCTTAGGGTATCTAGAATACAGTTTGTGTTTTATTTTCTTTTTCGTCAAAAAACATGAGCGCCAATGGCTTGAAATAGAACATAGGGGTAAAATGCATTTTTTGGCTTATATCTCAAAAACCAAAGCAGTTAGAGCTAATTTGATAGGAGTTAAAGTGTTCATTAGGTAACGTTCTATCAGCCCTGAAATTTTCAGATGAATCTTATAATCCATTGTTGGGTTGCTGCCACTAAATTGGAAATTTTAAGGAAATTTTTGGTTATTATCTTGAATAGTATTAATGATAAAGACAAACTGTAAACAGCAAATATGTTCAGCAAAGTAAGATCTACAAATTAAGTTTCATACTACCAAAATTGTCAATTGACCCCTTAAAGAGTTATATCCCTTTAAGGACAATTTTACACCATTTGCTTATCATGTTTTCTAACTTTAAAAAAATCTTCTTTTCTGAAACCACTGAACCAATTCCAATCACACTTAAGCTGAATGATCCTTAGGGTGTCTAGTATAAAGCTTGTGTTTTGTTTTCTTTTCCGTCAAAAACATGGCCGACTTAGCTAAAAGTATAACATAGGGGGGAAATGCAGTTTTTGGCTTATATTTCAAAAACCAAAGCAGTTAGAGCAAATTTAACATGGGTTAAGTGTTTGTAAGATAAAGTTCTATCAGCCCTGAAATTTTCAGATGAATCTTATAACCCATTGTTTGGTTGCTGCCACTAAATTGGTAATTTTAAGAAAATTTCGCAGTGTTATTATCTTGAACCAAATATAGAAAAGAAGATATCTTCTATGATAATCAATGAGACAGTTATTTGCAACAGATTAATCAACATTGATGTACATTGTAAGCACCTTCAGGTCAACTGCAGTTAATCACCTTTTAAAAACCTAACAAACTTCAAATCCAACACCAAACACCTTTGTCTTTTGCGTTTGGAGAAAGTATGACAAAAAACTGCATTTTCAAACACTTATTAATATACATTAAACAAAAACAAAAAACTACGAACAAATTGGACACTTAAACTCTTAAACGAAAGATAAATGCCAAAAAATCAAGGTGAGCGATTCAGGCTCTTGAGAATCTCTGGTTTTTCATAGTTTGCCTTTTGGTGTGATCCAAGGATTTGTGTTGAAGACTGTACTTTGAACCGTTATGGTTTTTCTTTTACAAATTGTGACTTGGATTGATAGCTGTTTCATTGGCACTCATACCACATCTTCTTATATCTATTTGCCAAATGACAATTACTAAATTTTCGAGTGCCACATCAGTTTATAAACAGTGATAAATGTAAGAATATTTGGATGTCAGAGACAGTCTTCATTTGTGTCTCGAATTGAAGCAGCCAAAAAGTAAGACGCTGGTATGGTGTTTCTGGCGTCCGTGGCGGCGGCCGTCAACAATGTTTTAGTTTGTGATTAGATCTAGCTTATGGTTAACGACAAGTGGTAGGTCAATGGTATTTGGTTTGCAGTTGTACAAGCATTGGCACATCTCATCTCCATAGCGATTGTTTGTCCCTGTCCCCTCAGTCATGGTTTATTGACTTTGAAACTTTTGCTCAGTTATTGTGACATGTATTAGTTTGTGGTTAGGTCAGTTTATGGGGAACCACTTGTGGTAGGTCAATGATAGTTTGTATGCAGTTGTATAAGCATTAGTATATATAATTTCCATAGAGGTTATCTGGTTCTGCCCCTTAGTTATGGTCTATTGACTTTGAAAAAAATTGCTTAGTTTACATGTATTTGTTTGTAATTAGGTCAGTTCAAGGAGAACCATTAGTGGAAGGTCAATGTTAATTGGCATGCAGTTGTATAAGCAAAAACACATCTCATTTTCATGGAGAATATTTGGTATTTGCAAGTATCGTTTCCATGGAGAATATGCAGCCTCACCCCTCATCATGGTTCATTGACTTTGAAACTTTTATATGTTTTACAAGATAATGTTTGTGTCAAGTTTATTTTTAAAAGAGGGACAAAAGACACCACAGGGACAGTCAAACTCATAAATCGAAACTAAACTGACAACGCCATGACTACAAATAAAAAAAGACAAACAGACAAACAATAGTACACATGACAGAACATAGAAAACTAAAGACTGAGCAACATGAACCCCACCAAAAGCCAGGGGTTATCTCAGGTGCTCCCGAAGGGTAGGCAGATCCTGCTCCACATGTGGCACACTGCCTTATCGAATTTTGCTTCTGCCTGATGATAGCCACAATAAACGAGCTGATTATTATGCCATGTCTTAGGTGCACATACAGATCCCTTCCCCCACCCCTATTTGATAATTTAGTACAGCTTTGTTAGCGAGGCTTTAAAGGTCTCGACTGACGGTGCTGATGCAACCCCAGGTGGGAGAGCGTTCCAATCCCTGATCGTTTTCGGGAAAAATGAGTATTAATTTTCCTGTAATCACTTCTGAATGCTGGAATTTGGAAACTTTTGTCGTGCATGTTCCTCGACAGTCGTGTGGGTTGCATAAGACTACCTTCCTTATTTACAGCCACTTTGTTGTATTCTATTTTATAGGGCATAGTTAGTCTAGCGTCTTTTTGCATTTTTCCAAAGATGGCCTTTCCATTTATTTACATTAATCTATTTTAGTAAGGTATCTTGAATTGTGACATTTTAAGCACGAAAATCAATAGCCTTTATCATCCAATGGTTTAAGTTTCGTCTAAATTGAGTTTCTGAACAACAGACAGGAAGACCGATGGGCGGAAGAAATTAAAAAGTGAAGTTTATATGCTGCCGGAATATTTGATAGAGCTTTATATTATATTGCAGGTGAAAAGCTGAATTTATGCATCAACCTTTATTTCGTGTTTTTCCAATCGAAAATACTAAAAATAATGGACATAGGAAATTGCACAAAACATTATTTCCGTAGTTCAAAAATGGTTCAAAAGACATAAACAATTATACATATACACATTTTGGTTGTCATGACAACCATCAACTTAAGAAACAAACCGCGATATACAACATTGGAAATATCACAATGTGATGCAAGAGAAAGTCTTAATTTATAATGGAATTGATATTCCGAATTCTCCTTTCTCGGTGCCGTAGGACCTTTTGTTAATGCCGGATCATATTTTAATTTTATTCTGATAGTTTTATTTGAATGCATCATATTTGCTGAATAATTATTAACTCACGTTTTGGATATCTCGGAAGGTATCCGATGACAGTTGCTGCTTCAATTACAACAACTAAAATAACCTTTCTTCAGCAGGTAGCTTCTGCAATGACTCCCCATTATGTATTTTTTAGGTCATAATTTTCCACAGGTATATTTTGTGTTTTTTTTTTACTAGCAATTTGAACTCTGGCTGCATGTGTACAAATGTCGTCTCTGTTTTATACTAGTAAATGGATTGAAGCGCAGTAATTTTTGTATATATTAATATGACAATTCTTAATAATATCATCATAGATACGAGGATAGTTAACCGTTTTATATCGTGTGCTCGATTAAGTATACAATAAAAAAAAAACAACATCTTGTTTCTTGTTTTATGTGTACCACAACAGGCTACAGCACACTTCAATAAATATATGGAATCTCATTTTAATATTAGGTTCGGAGAAAGATAATATGTGTATTTGAAATACATTTTTATATAACAGTTGTTTTAAGAATAACGAAAATAGTCTATACCAATCTTGTTGATGACATTACTGAAATTTGACCTTTTTCTTATCACATCACGTGATTTTATGTTTTTCGGATGCAGATGACTGTAAAACATGTTTTGGCCATTGCAAATTGAAATTGGATAAGAAAAATATAAAAATATTTGATTGCATGATAAAGTATAAGTGACCAACATACAAAAGAAAAATCGCCATAGACGGTAAGCAAATGGTAAGTTTATTTTGATTAAATTTCGATTTCGAAACTTTAGTAAAATTAGCTATAACCATATAGACGGTTTATCTGTTTTGATGCAACGATAATGAAAAGTTATCTTTCCACCTATCATTATTTTTTTAATTTAGAATTTTATCCACCCTTCACACCTAAAGAAAATTTATGGATAGAGGTAATAAAAGTTCAATTCTTACTTTTTATTTCAATTTCAGATGATAAAAGAAATAGTCAGTAAAATTGAGAATAGAATTTGAGTATGTGCTAAAGAGAAGAAAACAGCCCGAGGCCAGCGATCTGTCTTCAACACAGCGGGGAAATCCTGCACCCGAAGGCTGGCGTCACCCGCACCTAAACTCACATTTGTACTTGTTCATAGATCAACCACCCTCCTTTTTTTTATCATAAAAGTAATAATAAAAAAATTTGTTCCTAATGCATCATATTGGAATTAAGAATAACCATCTCCATAATATTTTATTTTTGATGTTTTGAGTACATTTTGTGAAATAACGAAACCCTTAAAGTTGACCTTAAAGAAAATAAAACAAAGCAAGTTCTACACGAAATGATAATATAACTTTACTATAAACTTAGCGTTGATACCAGGATTCTTTTTTTCGCCAGACGTGCCAAACGCGTCTTTTAAAGATTGAGAAGTGACGTCAGAACCCCCCTAAAAAAAACTGCAAAAAAAGTACGATTTTGATGATGATTTGTAATCTATTTTTTTGGGTAAAAAAATCTAAGCATTTCTCAAGATTCAAAGTTTTGTAACATTTCAAATTAATGTCGGTTCACTTCAAACCACTAAAAGTCTGGAATGGCCTATATCTGTACTAGATTTTTACTCGACTAGTCTGAATAGGTCTGAAATTTACTTATTACTACTCGACTTTTGTCTGAACCAATCTTATTAGTCTGAACTTGTACTTAATCGTTTTAAAAGTGTCTGAGCCACACTTGACATAGCCTGAACCATACTCGAACAAGTCTTCACCAACATAGACCTATGTTTTTGTATCTATCTATTGTATCTATCAATTAAGGAGATGTTTATAACAACAGCTTTTTTCCTTTTGCTTAACATTTGAACAACAATTTGAAATTAAAAAAGTATTCATTATAGCAGTTAAACCAAAATTTAACAATAAAGATAATATAACTTCAACACCATATTTAACAATACTTTCACATATATTTAACCTTTAAAATAAAAATAAAACAAGCTGATCAATATATCTAAAAACTGAATTGTGACTTATATTTTCAATGTTATTCAATTTGTTTTTTAATATTTCAGATATAGCGTATGATAACTGAACAATTATTATAATTTTTTTAACTTAAGTCTAATACAGATTAGTTGAGTTTAGTTAATAATGCAGTAATTTATTTTCAATAAAATATATATACATGTGAAAGAGTATATAAAGCAACTTAATAAATTAAAAAAGATATTATCATTATAATAGAACTTCCATAGCAATTCTTGATAACCTTTTAGAAAAGGAAATGAGTTCCAAAGTTGCAGTATACATTTATTTATTTCAATTAAATATAAATATTTTTTTGTCAAAATTAAAGACATGACATTCAAAAAGCACTTTTTATTAGGTTTGATAACCTCAGTACAAGTGTGTTCTACGTGTAAAAAAAAGTCATATTTTTCTTACACTCGTGTATAACTTATCTAGTGAATTCAAAAAGCCTTGCGATTTAATTTGTACAGGATGTTGCAATTTTGGATGAAAGTCATATATAATTTAATACTCTCTGACCAGGTGTGATCTGTTTAATGAGTTTGCCCCAAGCAGGAGGTATCAGTTTAATTTTATTTATTTGACCACTAATCAGAAGTTCAGTTTCTATGATTTTTATTCTTTTTTAAACTTGATATATATTATGTATAATATACTATACTCTAAATTGTAATAAAAGATTTATTTCTTATATAATGTATTTTTTTTTACATTTAAAAAAGCTTTGGTAGTTTTCTGTTGACTTTTGTTCACTATATGAATTTTACACATCATTAACCCTCAGCGTAATTAGGCTATTTCCACCAAAATCGACATACGTAGCTAGAATTGCTTGCAACAAAATTTAACAGTTTAATGAAAATAACTGTTTCGGAAACAGGAACTTGCAAATTGAGTAATTTGTGAGTACCTAGCACAAGTTGTGATACCGGAATATTTATACAGCATTTAGTACTGTAAGTTTTACTTTAAATAATTAATCAAAGTTTAAGAAACGGATTAATATAAGTTAACAGCTTGTTTCTGGATCCTATTGATTATTCACTTGCATTATTATGTAAATGCCTATTTGTGTACCTTACTTTACCTGAATTTAATTAATAAAATATGTTTACACTTAAAATCTTATTGTTGAAAACAGCAAGCACTATTTGGTTTATTGTCGAGCCTTCAACTTTTGTCGAAAAAGCGAGACAAAGGGATTCTGCATCCCGTCGTCGTCGGCGTCCACATATTTACTATGTGGTTAAAGTTTTTGAAATTTTAATAACTTTCTTAAAATATCCTGGATTTCTACAAAACTTCTACAGAAGATTGTTTATGATTAGAAGATAGTATCCAGAATTAAATTTTGTAAAAAATATCTTGTTTTTCTGTATTTCACTGATAAACTGAAGTTTTTTTTTCTGCCAGGAAACATAACATTTACTCTGTGGTTATGAGTTTTTAAACTTTCAATAGCTTTCTTAAACTATCTGGATTTGTATCAAACTTAAACAGAAGCTTGTTTATGACAAAAAGCTAATATATAGAAAGAAATTATGTTAAACTGGTGTTCTTGTTTTTTCTTATTTTACTTATTATTTGACTTAGTTTATCTTCCAGTTAACATTATATACAGTCTGCAGGTAAAGTTTTAAAACAATTATTAGATTCATTAAACCTCTTGGATTTTTTACTAAACTTGGACAGAAGCTTTTTAAAATCAAAAGATAGTATCAAAAGGAATATTTTTATGTATTGTTTTACTCATTTTTGTTGAGCCTGGGATTAACAGCAAACGTATCGAGTTACTGGGTTCCGTGGAACCCTTGCGAATTTTATTTCCTAAATTCGCTCTAATCAATTTGTCATAAGCTTCCATTTTCAATAAGTTCATGTCTCAATTTGCTAACAAGTCTTCAACTTCTGTATAAGTATTTAAAAACAAATCTTGACTCATCTTTAAATGTTGAGATAAATTGTGCTGACCCTTTACCAATGATTATATTTGTGCCAGACCTTTGTTATCACTAATGTTATGAACATGTATAGAATTTTTCCAATAGGACGTTATACAACAAACAGTCAATCAATTAATCGTTTTCACTACCTCGCGTATATTCCCAAGGATGGTGTCATTTCAAGGTTTATCTCGACTGTTGTATTTCTTAACGTTGTTAATATCATGATTAATATTCAGAAATGAACAGACCCTTGATTTAGAATAAAGCAAAACAGTATTTCACACAAAACGTAACCAAAAGTAACTGTGCATTATTCCTTTACGCTGCACTAGTGCGCATACAGCTTTAAATATTCGATGTTATCAGTGACAAAACATACTTTCAAATGTTTCGTTTGCAAATTCATGCAATTTAGAAATGTGATAGTGTCAATTTCATTGATTTTCATGTAATAACCATATTGTTTTAGATTTTATCTTCTTGAACAAATACCGCTATATATAATATCTGAGAATAATGCCAATCAGAAAATGTAACAAAAACTGTACTTTTGTTCTTGCTTAACAGATTACTTCACATAAAAAGAAATTAACATAAGCTATACTAAAAAGATATAATTTGCCTTAAAAAAAGTTCATTACACTAAATTTATTTCTTTAACGTGCTATTAAACTTGCGTTGTGATTATTGGATATATCTTTTTAGAAGTACAAAGGGTTTTCCCCAATATATTCTAACACAATTGCTAAAACCTTTCTTCTTTTTAGTCCATTTTGCCAATAAACAAATTATTTTCATTATTAAACTTGTGTACATTTAATTTTTCCTAAGGCAATTCTTTAATTTGTCCACATTTAGAAGAAGTTTACCTTTTTAATTGCTTGCTTCCAGGAAGCAATTCGCAGAAATATTTTCTGTATGAAAGTGACCTTAGCGTGAACCTCCTCGTAAAAATCCGGGTATCTTAATACGCATGGATCCGTCACTGAAATGTATCGATTATCAGGTGTTCTGCAAAATGATATCGTAAAATATTAGCTGCACAAGTCACAACATGAAGTTTTTTGTCGAGTGAGCTTCATATTGTGTCGAGCAGCTGTTATTTTTACAATATCAGGTTTTTCTTTGATTCATCATCAGACCGAAAGACGTATTGATAACTTCAGGTCATACGTAACTTATCAACGTCGGTTCTAACATTATGACGTCGTTGATATGTCCGGGTAATAGTTATAAAGGTCGGGTCAACGTTTTTGACGTCACAAAGCCGTGATATATAGAGAATAATACATGGCTAAATCTGTATCACATGCCGTATCATCCCGAGATACCAATATCAGCCTGAGGGCCTTTAGGCCCTCAGGCTAATATTGGTCAAGGGTGATACGGCATGTGATACAGATTTAGCCATGTTTTATACGCTTTATCATATATTTCAACAGGAGAGTATATATGAAATATTTCTGGTCCTTAGCACCTGGCAAGAACGTATATTAGAAGGATAGGAAACTCCCGATACCGTCTTGATAAAATCCGAGAAGTGCCGCGAATCGCTAGAAAACACGAGATCTGCAGAAAGCTTCAGCGGGAACCGCCGCTTCGAGATTTCTTCATCAATTTGTAAGTATAAAAACATTATATGAATAAACAAAAACATATTAAGTAGACTGATGTAATTTTATGGTATTAAATGATATTTCACTACAAAAACATCATAAGACGCTTATAAACATCATAATGAGTGATTATAAGTAAGGATGCCAGATGCTGCCCATGATGCTGAGACCGAGGTGGTATGACCCGTCATGTTGCATTGAAATTATTCCTTTTTATTGCATTTACTTGTTCAAAATTATTTAATTTCAAGTTTTAGATAATATTTACTTTTGCAGATGAAATTAGAGCGTCTTTTGTTGTGTATTTCACGTGTAATTTAACATATAAACCAGCACTTTTCAGTAAACAAAATGGCGACTTCCATGGAGAATGGCCTTGTATTTTTTTCAGCTAAAGTTGCATTTTTGGTGTTAAAAGACAATCTAGGTTGAATGAGTTCTTTGCCTGTTTTATATTTACGTTTGCATAGCAAGTTTCAACTCTATTTGTTAAGTGGTTAGTCAAATATTGAAGTTATTTCACCCCCTCCATCTTTTTTGTCAATTATTTACCAATCAGAGCAGGGATGCTATTTTCCAGCTATATTGTTGAATATAGGCTACACAATCACATATTGCATTATTTTTTCCCATTTCTTAGACCTTTTTACACTTGCATAGCAAATTTCAGCTTCTTATGTTGAGTATTTGATTAGATATTGAGCTACAAAATGAACAATTGTTTAACAGCTCTGTTTTGTTTCATAATATCTACCTATCAGAGCAGAGCTGCTAGTTTGTAGGTATAAGGTCAATGCACATTGCATAAAAATGCATTAAAGTTATTTTGTTCCTTACATTAGATATATTTAGACTTGCAGAGAAAAAATGAGCTTCCTATTTTGGAAAATGAAATAGATATTGAGCCTTTCTTTGCTAATATTAATTTTCATTTTTTTCGTTCTCAAAATATCTGAACCGGGGCAAGGCAGTTAATTAGCAGCTCCAGAGTCAATATAGGAATAGTAAACAAAATTTACTTTAATGGTCTTAATTTGTTCCTTACATGCTTTTGAGCTTACTGAGCAAAATTAAGCCTCCTATCTGGCATAAAAACAAAGATAGACCGTTGGTTTTCCCATTTGAATGGTTTTACACTGGTAAATTTGGGGCCCTTTATAGCTTGTTGTTCAGTGTGAGCCAAGGCTCCATGTTGAAGGCTGTACATTGACCTATTATGGTTTACCTTTATAAATTGTTATTTGGATTTCACACCACATCTTCCTATATCTATATTTTTTTATTTGTCTTATACTTCTGTCTCAGTTATCAGGGGTCCCTCATCATGCTCATGCAATATAAAAAATGATGAAAAAGAATAATCGTGTTAAGAAACAATAATTAGTGCGGTCGGGGTTGCATAATAGGTTTTAGCACGCAGCTTCTCTGGATTGTCAAGGTCAACATCCAGTGTTATAAAGTAATACAGTCCTGAACTGGAATTATCAATGTTTAAAACAACATCTACAGACTCAACATTCATATGCAATACTCACACACTTAAGAAACAGGTGATCACAATATTAGTACATCAATTCCCAAGTATCAATGTACATTTTTTTCCCACAGCACTTGCTAAAATCAATTTGAAACAAGCATTTGGTTTACTTATCAAAGTTAACACACTTTGACACACTGAATTTGTTATAAAATATGATTTGGTATGAAATATATATTATTCCAGGTTGACATATACATGTTTTGGTCATTGTTGGTGTTTGTATGCTTTAATCGAATGATTTTAGTGAAATAATCAATAAATCTTAACGCCAGGTCAAAATGTACAACTTGCAAAAATTACAATTTAAATAATATAAATAGTTTTTTATACGCCCATATTAATTTTTGGTATAACGTTGTCTGTTGTCAACATGTCGGACACTAGCTCAAAAATAGTTTAATCAATATTTAGATTATACTTTGGTGAATTGTTTATATCTATTGACTAGAGCTCCATTTTGGTTTTTTTAACAAATTTTATATTATATGTTTCCTAGTTTGTTTTTTTTCTTCTGTTTATTAATTTCCGTCCTCATTACTTTATAGAATGCCTAAGAGGAAGTAATGGTAGAATGTGCCATATCACAGGAAAAGACGTGGAACTGGCAAACCAAAATTAGACAAAGGTCAAACTGAAATACATGCACGTACGCCAGACATCGCACATGATGAAGATCTTTTGTCATCTGAAACAGAAGAGCTTACATGCACCAGTGTGGATTCAGTCTCTTTGGATCATTCATATTTGTCTGATAACCAGACAGTGGCAGAACTTTGTTTATATGAAGAAATTGATGTTAATCAACATATTAAACTTGAATGCAAAAAAGAATGTGTAATATCTTCAGATCTAGAAGACCCTTACAAGGCATTGAAAAAGACAGTTTGTACAAGTCCAACTTTTCCATATGTATATAATTCTGCTTCCAGTGACCACTTGCAAATTATAGAACATTATCCATCATTTAAAAGTGTGTATGTTAAATTAACTATCCTAATCAACAAAGATTTTTCAGCAAAGTTATATGTTCACGGCATCGACCTTAGTAGAGAACATGATATCTGGTTAGGATTGCCAAGTGTGTATGACAACATAACAAGTATTGAGAGACTATTATCTAAATTAAAGAGTTACACTGTTTGTGTATACATGTATATATGTAATATATGTTGCGTGTTTGAGATAAATAGATTTAAATCTAAGTTGCTTTAGTTTGAGTTTCAACTTCTGCCTTTTATGTGACAACATTGATGACAAGTTTCTAGTACACATGTACATGCAAAACTATGGATGATAAATATGAACAATATTAAACATATTAAACATATTATTCACAAAATAGTCTAAAGATGATACAAGTAAAAACAGGAGATGACATGTAATTGCGATAATGTAAAAGTGCATAACTGAATTTGGAGGTTACTGTATGGCTGTCAACAATGAGCAAAATCAATACATGTACTGTATATACCTTACTGTCAAAGACCAAACTTGTGAAAGTTTACAACATGAAAAGATGAAAATCCAGCCTAATCATGTGGCTAAAACAATGAACAAAATCCAATTTGACCAAATGTTATCAACAACAACAACAACTAAAGCATTATCTATAATAATTCTATACACAATGAACAAAAGTGCATTGTTTACCAATGATGAAACACCTTATAGCTCAATTCAACAATTGATAGTCATGGTCTTAGCTGTAAAATAAAAATAACACATGAATGTTTTACTTCTTTTAATACAAATAATCAGGTAGATAGGAGCACAAAATCAACAATTCAATGAAACCCAGTATTTAGCATCACTAAACTGTTCTTAAAAAAAAAGATTCTTAAAATTACATGAACATCAACACTAAAATATGATGATCAGGGAAGACACATTTAAACAAAAAACAAGATAAATCCACGAAAAAGCACTACAGTCTACAGTTTATTGTTAACCACTTCTTATTAGTTTTTGGTTATGTCTTTCAATGCCTGTCTCAAACTTAAGGATGACATATGGGTAGATTTGCTGGTCTTATTATACACTTAAGTCGGGTAACAGCAACACCACGTATCCTTAGAAATCAATTGATAATGTCTTCTGTTACGGCTCAAACAATTGAACCCTCTTCATTTGCCATTAGAATGTTACAATAGTATTTGATCATGAACCTTCATAATATTTTCCATCAAGGGTTCAGTTAAGAGTGAATTTGCACTTAAGACTGTGCTGGTAGTTTTGCGAACAATCAGTTCCATCTCACGTACTAGCAGAAACAAAGTGTCACATGGCTTTTGGAGACCACCACGGTCTTAAATATTGTACCATTTGCTATATTGGTAACAAAATTCTGACTATCTGATTTGATTGTAAAGTTTGAAATTACACCAAGTTTATGCACACTGGACCTAGAAAATCTTTTACGAAGAGAATTTATACACAATATATCCAGCTACATGTATGTAGAACAGAATAGATTGGTCATTGCCACTAAGTTGTGATTGCTCTTTTTCTGAGTTGTGTTTTTGCACCTTGGTCATCTGTGACATAATTTCTCCAATAATGTCTTCTAAAATCAATTGTCAAAATATTTGAAAGTATTTTTTGACATGAATCTTTAATCTCGTGAGGAGTAACAACAAATGGGTTATTTGCTATATTGCATAGTGATGTTGACAGTGCTGTATAAAAAGTTTTACTGAAAAATCATTGTCCCAAGATAAAAAATCTGACATGTTAATAGAGTTCAAATCAAATAGTCAATAGCATATTTTGCAATTCGTTCTTTTTATGACATATTCGTGTATATTTCTGAAGATGAATTTTCTCAAATCAGCTTTGGTCATTTTGAAAGTAGACAATGACTCTTTTAGTGTAGTTTGGGTCATAGCTTTTCTTAATTGAATAGTAGAAAGGAAACCACACAAGCTCATTAAATAAACAATTTACATCTGTAAAAATAGTAAAAAGGAAACAGCACAAGCTCATATTAAATGAATAACATACACATGATACAATCAGGACTAATTATTTGTTTTATTATAATTAATAATAAATCATCACAAGAATTAGGAATGCAAAATCTCAAACTAAATAAGGTTTTAATCAAATTAATCATTGTTTCTAGAAAACATTTACCTTTATAAAAATGTAAAAACTTTGTAATTTATACGATTTTAACGGCCATGTAAGACATATTTGACAGAAATTTTTTTTTTTTCATATTTGTTTCTTTGATTTTTGAACTTCGAAAACACTGTTCTCAATCAAGGACGTATATTAGTTATACGTCCTTGTTTCAATATAATCAGCTAAAATACGACAAGCTTTTTAGAAAAGCTATTACTTGTATATAAAAAAAAAGCCTCACGATATGCGATATTTTAACGAGATACCGCGAGACACGAATCCTTGTTAGTTATACGTCCTTGCTAAACTGGTGTTCGTGTTTTTTCGTATTTTACGTATTAATTGACTTAGTTTATCTTCCAGTAAACATTACATACAGTCTGCAGTTAAAGTTTTAAAACAATTATTAGATTCATTAAACCTCCTGGATTTTTACTAAACTTGGACAGAAGCTTTTTAAAATCAAAAGATAGTATCAAAAGGAATATTTTTTGTATTGTTTTACTCATTTTTGTTGAGCCTGGGATTAACAGCAAACGAATCGAGTTACTGGGTTCCGCGGAACCCTTGCGAATTTTATTTCCTAAATTCGCTCTTATCAATTTGTCATAAGCTCCCATTTTCAATAAGTTCATGTCTCTATTTGCTAACAAGTCTTCAACTTCTGTATAAGTATTTAAAAAAAGTCTTGACTCATCTTTAAATGTTGAGATAAATTGAGCTGACCCTTTACCAATGATTATATTTTGTGCCAGACCTTTGTTATCACTAATGTTATGAACATGTATAGAATTTTTCCAATAGGACGTTTTACAACAAACAGTCAATCAATTAATCGTTTTCACTACCTCGCGTATATTCCCAAGGATGGTGTCATTTCAAGGTTTATCTCGACTGTTGTATTTCTTAACGTTGTTAATATCATGATTAATATTCAGAAATGAACAGACCCTTGATTTAGAATAAAGCAAAACAGTATTTCACACAAAACGTAACCAAAAGTAACTGTTCATTATTCCTTTACGCTGCACTAGTGCGCATACAGCTTTAAATATTCGATGTTATCAGTGACAAAACATACTTTCAAATGTTTCGTTTGCAAATTCATGCAATTTAGAAATGTGATAGTGTCAATTTCATTGATTTTCATGTAAAAACCATATTGTTTTAGATTTTATCTTCTTGAACAAATACCATGAATACCGCTGTATATAATATCTAAGAATAATGCTGATCAGAAAATGTAACAAAAACTGTACTTTTGTTCTTGCTTAACAGATTACTTCACATTAAAAGAAATTAACATAAGCTATACTAAAAAGATATAATTTGCCTTTAAAAAAAGTTCATTACACTAAATGTATTTCTGTAACGTGCTATAAAACTTGCGTTGTGATTATTGGATATATCTTTTTAGAAGTACAAAGGTTTTTCCTCAATATATTCGAACACAATTGCTAAAACCTTTCTTCTTTTTAGTCCATGTTGCCAATAAACAAATTATTTTCATTATTAAACTTATGAACATTTACTTTTTCCTAAGACAATTCTTTAATTTGTCCACATTTAGAAGAAGTTTACCTTTTTTAATTGCTTGCTTCCAGAAAGCAATTCGCAGAAATATTTCTGTATGAAAGTGACCTTAGCGTGAACCTCCTCGTAAAAATCCGGGTATCTTAATACGCATGGATCCGTCACTGAAATGTATCGATTATCCGGTGTTCTGCAAAATGATATCGTAAAATATTAGCTGCGAGTCACAACATGAAGTTTTTTGTCGAGTGAGCTTCATATTGTGTCGAGCAGCTGTTATTTTTACAATATCAGGTTTTTCTTTGATTCATCATCAGACCGAAAGAATATGACCATTGTTATATTATAGTTCGTTTCTGTATGTGTTACATTTTAACGTTGCGTCGTTTGTTTTCTCTTATTTTTGAGTGTAAATTCACATTGCGATAAGACGTGTCACGGTACTTGTCTATCCCAAATTCATGTATTTGTTTTTGATGTTATATTTGTTATTCTCGTGGGATTTTGTCTGTTGCTTTGTCCGTTTCTGTGTGTGTTACATTGTTGTGTTGTTTCGTTGTTCTCCTCTCTTATATTTAATGCGTTTCCCTCAGTTTTAGTTTGTTATCCCGATTTTGTTTTTTGTCCATTGATTTATGAGTTTGAACATCTGTATACTACTGTTGCCTTTATTGATAACTTCAGGTCATACGTAACTTATCAACGTCGGTTCAAACATTATGACGTCGTTGATATGTCCGGGTAATAGTTACAAAGGTCAGATCAACGTTTCTGACGTCACAAAGCCGTGATATATAGAGAATAATACATGGCTAAATCTGTATCACATGCCGTATCATCCCGAGATACCAATATCAGCCTGAGGGCCTAAAGGCCCTCAGGCTAATATTGGTCAAGGGTGATACAGCATGTGATACAGATTTAGCCATGTTTTATACGCTTTATCATATATTTCAACAGGAGAGTATATAAGAGATATTTCTGGTCTCTAGCACCTAGGTAACCATCACTTCTACTTTTGTCTTGTTTTAAAAAATGCTCAATTACTAATCCGAAGCACTTGGGTTACCTAACAATTTGCGTGTTGTTTTAAAAATATTTTTTATAGTTGCATTTCGTTGCTGAGCAGAGTGATATAGACAGTGGGTGACCGATAAAAAGTAATATCTGATTGTACACGTGCTCAATATCCTTGCTTCTTTGTTGATTATTTACGTTGTTTATTATAATGTGACAATCGGTAAACTACGGCTTCAAAAAAAACAACAATTAATAAGCTGCCATATATGTTTGCGTCAAAAGAGCCTGTACATGTGTTGCTCACCTTGGTCTATGCGCATATCATAAACGAAGGTCACAGATGGATTCATGACAAAAATTGTGTTTTGGTGATGGTGATTCGTTTGTAGATTTTACCTAACTGAACATTATTGCTGCTTACAATTATCTCTATTTAATGAACCCAAGAATCTTTCCCTGTAGTTAAAATCTATTGTAAAAGTTTACAAAATTTACCAAATTTATGAAAATTCTTAAGAATTGACTATAAAGAACAATAACTCTTTAAAAGGTCAATTGACTATTTTGATTATGTTGATTTATTTGTAGGTTTTACTTTGCTGTACATTATTACAGTTTATCTCTATCTATAATACTATTCCAGATAATAACCAAAAACTGCAAAATTTCCCTAAAACTACCAATTCAGGGTCAGCAACCCAACAACGGGTTGTCCGATTCATCTAAAAATATCAGGGCAGATAGATCATGCACAGAACCTTCGATGATTCATAAATAACACATATTTACAATCTCACGACATATCACATACAGACTTTTAAACATATTTAACTTAAATGTCAAAATTGTAAATGACCGTAAAGATCTATCTTCCTATAACAAAATAACTTTTTAAAGTATAAACTATAAATACTGGACAATTGGGACTGATTTAAACGCTTTGGGTGCGATTGATAAAAAAGGATGATGAAGATAAATGTCACCTTATTTGTAAATGCTAAGTCGTGAACGGATTGAAGACATTTTATATTAAAAGATTAACTGTAAAGATAAAGAAGCCACTTTAAATAAACTATACAATTTGAAATTCTGCACGCCTGACAAACTTGTCGTTATATGATTTATAAATGAAACTCCAATAGAAAAGATAAAAAGGCACATTAAGTACGTTTTGAAGAGAATTGGTAATCTATTTTTGGGATAAAAGATCCTTAGCCAGTTTAAATAACAGGTAATTTTATATTAAGCTAATATTTAAAAAACAAATTTATGCAGCAATTGAAAGATGTACCCTAGATAACAATATGCTATGCGTAAATAACCTGATGGGATACATTGTTTTTGGACATTTAAACTAAATTTATATCTAAGCTTCAGTAGTTTTCTATTGACATTTTTTCGCTACGTAAATATGACACATCATTAACTTCAGCGTACTTAGGTTCATCGAACCAAAAGCGTTATGTGTAGCTAGCATTGTACGCATTTGAAATTCTTAAGTGGATTTACTGTTTCTGAAACAGGAACAGGCCAATTGAATAATTTGTTTTTACCTAGCACAAGTTGTGATTTCGGACAATATAAACAGCATTTTGTACTGTAAGTATTATTTCAAATTATTAATAAGATATACAGTGACTTAAACGCAAATTCATAACGTATTAACAAAATTTGTAAACACTGTTACTCCCTGAGAAATATTCCGGAGTCGTATTGAATTGTATCCATTTTGATCAGAAAAATGTCCTGAACTCATTAAACACAAATACCCCTCTTTCCATGGATCTGCTTCGTGTATTTTGGTCTGTTTCACTGCCATGCCGTGGTATTCTGGGCTTAGATGACACATTAAGGAACAGGTATTGTCTATTTCCATCTTACTATTGGAAATATCAAACACTATTCCATTTTTAATTCTGTTATTTTTTATAAATTATTTGTCATATGCTTCCACTTTAAATAAACGCATGTTTCAACTTGTCATTAAGTTGGGTCTCAATAGCGTCTACTTCCTCTGTTTAAAGTATCAAAAATAATATAATGCTAACCCTTTACATTTGATTATAGTAGTGCCAGACCTTCGTTTTTACTACTTTTCTGACCATGCATGAAATATTTGCAACGGGCCGTTAAGCAACCAAAAATAAATTAACCTATCAAACGTTGTTACTACCTCACAAATATTCAAATGGTGGTGATCCAATTATGTCAAAATTTATCACGACTGTCGTAGTTTTCGCAACGATGTAAATATCATGTTTGATGTTTAGAAATGGACTGAAAGAATATTTGTGTAAAGCAAAATAGTACTTCCCACAAAACGTAACAAACATATACAATGCCGTATTCCTTCACGCTGCTCATGTGCAAATAAAGCTTCAAATATCGATTTCATTGGTGACAAAATACAAGTTTAAAATAAAAAATGCAATTTTCATCAATACTCATGTATAATTTTATTTTTTTATTTTCTTATATTTTTATTTTTTATCCCGCCTTCAACTTTTGTTACAAAAGCTAGACAAAGCGATCCTACATTCGATCGTCGTCGTCGGCGTCGTCGGTTGCGCCCACAAATATTCGCTTTGAGGTTAAAGTTCTTAAACTATTCTGGATTTCTACCAAACTGGATAGAAGCTCGTTTGTAATCATAAGATAGTATCCAAATGTAACTTTTGTAAAAACAAATCCTGTTATCCGTATTTTACTTAAATATGGACTTCGTTTTTCAGACAGTTCACATAAAATTTACTCTGTGGTTGAAGTTTTTGAAATATATATTCATAACTTTCGTAAGATAAACCGTATTTCTACCAAACTTAGACAGAAGCTTATTCGGATCATAAAATAATATTCAGAAGTAAATGTTGTAAAACAAAATACTGTTGATCTGTATTTAACTTATAAATGTATATAACTTTCTGACAGATATCATTGCATACATCATGTACAGTCTGCAGTTAAACATTTTTAAACAGTAATAAGATTAATAAAGCATCCTTGATTTTTATCAAATTTGGACTAAAGCTTATATAATTAGTATCAAGAGAATTTTATTAATAATTATTACCCATTTTTGTTGCGCATGCGACTAACAGCAAAAGTAGACGAGACACTAAGTTCCGCGGAACCCTTTCAAATTTTTGCATAAAAATATGCAGAAAAGCTGTATAAAATATTGTAAACAAATGCCAATCAGAAACTGTAACAAATATATGCACTCCTGATCTAGTTCAACAGTAATTTACTTTACTACGCATTTAAAAAATAAAGATAAACTATAATTAAAAGTGCAATTCGCCTTTTGAAAAATGGATTACACTTAATGAATTTCTAAATATTTGATTTAATATTCGTTATAATTTTGTGTTACGTTTTTGTAAAAGTATAAAGGTTGTTTTGTCAATTAATTCGAGCATTTGTTTTAACCTTTTTGTTTACCTTAATGTAAATGACCGTTAAGTTATATCTTAATAAACAGAATGACCTTTTGAGATCAGATCAGATATCATGAACTAATTCATAAACAATGATCAAAGGGACTGATTAAAATACTTTGGGTGTGACTAATAAAAGAAGACGACAAAGAGAAGTGTTATCTTATTTGTTTATGCCCAATCGTAAACTGACTGAGAGAAAATGTAGATTACTTTAATAGATTTAATGTTAAGATAAAGCAAGCTCATGAATTGAACCATTCAATTTGAACTTTTAAGTTCAAAAATACAATTATATTATCATGTGACTTTATAAATGGCATCTAATTTCCTTACCTTACCTTAATTCTTTCCGCGCCTGAAGTCGCACAAGGCCTCTATGCAATTTAAACCAGCGAAAATGAATTATTTCGATTCTAATACGGCACTTTTTATTGGATTGAAGCGCTGTAGGTGAAGGCATTATTTGTCGTTCTCATAAATAAACGCACTTTTAAATTGACGTAAAAGAACAGAACAAACTGAATAAGTAAAATGCTTCAACTGTTTACAATAACATATTAAAATAGGTTTGGATGAATCTAAATAATAATTAAGAAATAATTCATGGGGGCTTGAATATATCGTGATTTTACCACGGGTTGGCCCTTTATGAAAAATATTTTACCCTGAGCGATAGCGAGGGGTAAAATATCGGCATAAAGGAACAACCCGGGGTAAAATCACGATGTATTCAAGCCCCCATGAATTATTTCGATTCTAATAGGACAAATACGGCAATTCTTTTGGATCGAAGCGCTCTATGTCGAGGACAATATTTGCCGTTCCCATAAAAAAACGCACTATTAAATTGTCGTAAAAGAACGGAGCAAACTAAATTAATGACGTGCTTAAACTATTTTCAATAACGTATCTATATAGTTTTGGATGAAATTAAGTGATAATTTACTTATGTATTATATGTATAAAAATAATTGGCTTATACCAGATTTTAGCAACGTTTGTTTACGTTTCCTTGTTGTGATGATTTTCGGTTTCAAAAGCGTGTATTTTCCCGTAAAATGCTTATATTCTTACGTCATCTTTCTATGACGTCGGGTACCTCATTCATAAAAAAGCATAAGACGTGGGAGTACAATCGGAACAGCCCTGGCAATATATTCATATTTTACCGCGGGTGTGTGCTCAAAGCGTTTGAAGGACGTCATGATAGAATTGTTCTTAAATGTCTTATATGTATACAAAAATGGCGTATACACATTTTACCATCGTTTGTAATGTGATTATTTGCGGTGTCACAATCGAGTAATTTCCCCGTAAAATGCTTATATTCTTACGCCCCAAGGGTGACTGAGGAATAAACATATGGTCACTTGGTCTTCTCCCGACCGGCAGTAAAACGCTTGCCGAAGTGGGGCGTCCGTTTGGCTGTGCGGGATGTATTAAGTTCGCACTGACGTCCGGTCAGAATGGGGACGTTAAGTCAGATGTCTCGTGTAAAGAGAGTGCCACGCTCTTTGCACGTTAAGAACCCTTGCAACAATTCTTTGAGGTGGCCTGTTGCAAGGCAAAATTTCTGTTCCTATCCAATATATCCTCATTTTTCAGTGGCAGTTCAATTTCCCCGACCATCATTCCAAATGGCCTCTATTATAACAAAACCTACCTATTGTATTTATTGTGAACTTGTTCTCGACCTGAATATGCATGACATATTCGCCACTGGACGTTAAGCAACCAACAATCAATCAATCTTATATTCTCACGTCAGCGTTCTATGACATCAGGTAGCTCATTCACAAAAAGCATATGACGTTGGATTACGATCGGAACAGACTAAACAAGATATTCATATTTTCCCACGGTTGTAAGCAAAGCGTTTGAAGAACACAACTAAAATAATTCGAATTGACCAATCCAATTCAAGTATTTATAGATATGCAAGTCATATGATAATTATGTTACTATGTTATCAATTTATGCCATTGAATCATACTACATGCAACTTTCCTTACATATTTTTCAGTTTATATCACGGAGATTTATCAGGAATATGTCTGTCACATACAAAGGGAGACAAGCAAAACTAGGCAATATTGTTTTGAAAATCTTACCAAAAGTTATGCAAACAATCTTAAAGGAATGTATAAGTCCTAGAGCTTTACATGTAAAATACCAACTAAAGGACATACGTACATCTCTAACAGAAAAAGAAATATCCGTCATGGAAAAGCTGCCAAATATAGATGAGTTCACAATAGAATTATGCTATAAAATATTACGGTATGAAAATCTAATTTTAGAACCGTCTTGTAAATGGGGATTATCCCCAAACGATACAGATGTTGAAATCGCCGATGATATTCAACGAATACTTATTGCAACAAATGAAGTTATCTGTAAACAGTTTGATGATGTATCTGACAATTATTATGAAGGATTTCAGAAGAGAGTGCAGAAGATACTAAAAAGAGTGGATAAATTCCTTCACCAAGATTTTAGCGCTAAATTATACAAAACAATCTTCCAGTCTGATATAAATTCAACTGATATTCTTCAAGATCTTGCACTGTTAAAACAAATTGATGGTGAGTCACATAACTAGTGAATTTCAAACTGACTGTATTGTTAGCAAACTTTAAAAAATAATTCAATAATGATACATGTCTTATAAATAAATGATCGACTGACGAATGATAATACAAATATTGGAATGCAACGGGTTTGCTAAAATATCATTAAACTGTATATATTATAGTTCGTTTCTGTGTGTATTACATTATAACGTTGTGTCGTTTGTTTTCTCTTAATTTTGAGTGTAAATTCACATTGCGATAAGACGTGTCACGGTACTTGTCTATCCCAAATTCATGTATTTGGTTGTGATGTTATATATATTATTCTCGTGGGATTTTGTCTATGTGTGTTACATTTTAGTGTTATGTCGTTGTTCTCCTCTTATATTTAATGCGTTTCCCTCGGTTTTAGTTTGTTATCCCGATTTTGTTTTTTGTCCATGGATTTATGAGTTTTGAACAGCGGTATACTACTGTTGCCTTATTCATTACTGTAATTTTTTGTAAAGCCTGCGACAAAAAGCCTGTGACTTTTTTCGCAGAAAGCTGGTAATAGGGATAGTGATCCGGCGTCGGCGCCTACGGCGGTGGCGGCGTTAGCACACTTCTTAAAAGCTTTGCATTTTAGAAGGTGGAAGACTTGGATACTTTGTATATAAATGCGTTATGTTATGAGGTTTCTGTCTGTCACATGTCCATTATCCTTGATCTCATTTTCATGGTTCAGTGACTACTTGAAAAAAAAAGTTAAGATTTTTTGTAATGTTAATTTCTCTCTTATTATGAATATATATAATATGATTTGGTATGTGGTTACCTTTCAAGATCCTTATGCCCGTCAGACAGTTTTCACTTGACCTTGACCTCAATTCACGGATTAGTGAACAAAGTTAAGTTTTGATAGTCAATTCCATATCTCAGATACTATAAGCAATAGGTCAAGTATACTCGTTGTATAGAAGGACTGTTAGGTGTACATGTACAACTGGCAGGTGTCATTTATCTTTGACCGCATTTTCATGGTTCAGTGGTCAACGTTTCTTTTTTAGTTGGGTCTTTTTTTCTTATACTATATGCAAAAGATGAAGCAATAGCTCAACTATGTTTGGTGTATGGAAATGTTTTATGATGTAAACGTCAGTCTCGCATCACCAGATATGACTAATATCTCAAACATGACTCATTCAGATCATCAGACTAGTGACAATAGCAATATTACACATATACAGCCATGTTCCGTTCTCCTTAAAGATATTTTGGATTTTGATTACTCTGATAAACACTATCGCATTTCGAAATGTGAGATCAAAGACAGCAAAACTTGTGAAATTTTTATAACAGATGCTAAGTTCACTAGCAAATGAACAAAGAAATCATATTTTACCAGAAGTTACGATGACTTGTAAATCGATAAATGTCGTCTACGGATTAGAGTGCTACCTTTGGGGATTGGTATACGTCCGTGAAACGAAAGGAAGGCTAAACAAATGTATGTACGGTCATAGATCAGACATTAACCTCAATGCAAAAGACATTCTTTACCAGCATTTTAATCAGCCTGATCATTCCATCGTTTCTATGACAGTTCGCATTATCGAAAAAATATACCATAGCACTAACAATCCTAATCTTCTCTCCGTAGACAAAAAGAGGTCTACTGGATTAGACAATTTGGAACTGCGACACATTCGCAGGAAACTTTATTCATTACCCCTTTCAAAACTTTATTTGCTGTTTAATTTATGTTTGGAAACCACTGTTACAAACCCTCATTCAAACCAATACAAAGTTACAGCTATAATTTCGGATATTGCAAGTTACAGACTTTCAAACCAGTCGGCACTGGAAAAGATGATAAAGAGGACCGTTTTTTTCTTAATCTTTTCTTTGCAAACAGAAGTATCGATGGCGTCAACTTAGACAATATCCTTCATCATAAATTAGTTTAACCGAAAATACCTCCTGATTTCAAAGATCAGTCTGTACAAATCATTCTTATACCTATACCAAACCTATTGCAACTAAACATTTCAATTACAAACACGTTTTGCAGGAACTCATTATTGACGACTACAAGTCTAAACCTCCCGATTGCTAGTTCCCAATTCACTTATAATCCGGCTGGCCACGTTATTACCGGTGAACTCAACATTGTAGACTATACTTTCCTGTGAAATGTGTTGTCGAAAGGTCCGAAATATCGTGAGCATAAATCCATCAATTGGAAATAAAATTTTAAAATTTTAATGGATTCAGTCGAGCATTATGCCAGGCAATGGGCTAAGCGCGAGAAGGAAGACGTAGACACTCTTTCCGAATGGATTAAGGCAGTGACGTCGTTAATACAAATCAGAATGATGAAACTGAATGGGTCTATCAATGCCCATGCTACGACAGTCTTTAAAAACCCAAAGGTTGCAAAACACTTATCCTACCTCCATGACAAATATCTTGTTGTCCCCGCAGATAAAGCACCAAACAACATCGTTTTTGTGTGTAAAACTCATTACATTAACTGCTTGATTAACGAATTAGGTATTAACTACTCACTTGGAAACTCAAGAAATAACCTCAAAACACTTACTAAAGAGGAAATATTGGATTATCATAGGTCTGTTCTATGTTCTTTTGGAATTTCAACCAAAGATGAAGAACTTGAACTTCCATCACTGTATTGGATACCTAAACTACACAAGTGTCCTTACTAACAATGGTATATTGCTGGGTCTTCCAAGTGCTCCACGAAACCTCTTTCTTAATTATTAACATCTATTTGATCTGCAATCAAAGACGGGCTTCAAGGTTATTGTGAAACTGCCTATTCTAGAGGTGGCTTGAATCAGATGTGGATACTTAAAAATTCCAAAGATCTTTTAGAGTACATACAATCTAACTCTCTTTCATCTTGCAATAGTATTAAAACCTTTGACTTTCTACACTTTACACAAGTATTCCACAGTCCAAACTAAAAAACAAATTGAAAGAGTTGGTATTGCTCTGTTTCATAAAAAGGAATGGCCAACGAAGATACAAGTATCTTCTCTTAGGGTGGGCTGAATCCTACTTTGTAAAGGATCACTCTGATTAAAAAAAATGTCTCAAACTGACATATCAAGATGCTTGATTTTTTTTATTGACAACATATTTGTTACGTTCGGAGGAAGTGTTTTTCAACAGACTGTCGGCATTCCAATGGAAACCAATTGTGCCCCTCTTCTTTCCGACTTGTTTCTTTATTATTGGGAGGCTGACTTTATACAGGAACTTCTTAGGAAGAAAGATAAGAAGTGAGCAATATCCTTTTTATAATTTCCGCTATATAGATGACGTTCTTGCACTAAATAATTCAAAAATTTGGTAACTATGTTGAACGCATCTATCCCATCGAACTAGAGATAAAGGATATAAGGGATACAGTTAAGTAGGCCTCATATCTTGACTTACATCTAGAAATTGACAATGAGGGTCGGTTGAAAACAAAACTTTACGACAAAAGAGATGATTTCAGCTTTCCAATTATGAACTTTCCATTTCTAAGTAGCAACATTCCAGAAGCACCTGCATACGGGGTATATATCTCCAAATTGATACAATATTCCCGTGCTTGCATTTCATATCATGATTTTGTTGATAGAGGTTTGCTGCTCACAAGGAAGCTATTAAACCAAGAGTTCCATATGGTAAAGTTGAAATCACCCCCTCGTAAACTTTTACGGACGCCATCACGAGTTGGCTGACCGTTATGGTATAACCGTTTCACAAATGATATCGGATATGTTCTTCACGTCGAACTACAATCCCCTTTCCTTTCATGAATGTGACCTACCGAATTAGAATATTTACCAGATTTGTTATAACATAAGCAACACGACGGGTGCCACATAGGTCAACCAAATTAAGTGGATTGAATTATTGTAAGGTGTACATCTTTTTTTGTTCAGTTTGTATGACCTTGACCTCATTGCTTTGGATCATGTTAAGTTTATGTGATAGCTGTAGTAAAGCTTTTTATTTAGGACTATCAACATATTATCAATGGTTAGTAAAGAAGGCAAGACATTTCAGAGTGTGCATTCTTGTATAATATATTAGGGAACGGTCATTTTCTTTCGTTAGGGTAGGGGAGGCAAGGAAACATCTTTTATCATTTCTGGAACTCTCTATCTTGAAGAATTACAGTGAAAAATGAAAGCATAGAGTTTCTATCTATAAAATTGATATTCAGCAAAATGGTGCATTTGTTGTGGGAATAAAAGCGTCTTGTGAGATAGTTGTCTGAACTTTATTATATATGCTCATCATGATCTCATAAACATTTATCACACCTTCGTTCAGTTTCGGCTCATTTTAAGGAAGTAGATTCATTGTCATTGATGCGTTCCTAGAAGTACAATAGGGGCACACAAAAAGTTATTAATTTAAATACACATCTAGCTGACACCGTACGACTTAATCAACAAAATTGATAACAAATTATGAATATAAAAATAATGCTTTTAAAAAATGTCATTTTGCTTGGTAACACGATGAGGAAAATTCCTGTGTGAATTCATAGAAAATGGAAAGACTTTCGCTTGAAATTATACAAACTCTCTGAAATAGTACAAGTAGCAAAATATCGTATTTAAGGAATATCTGGTCTAATTGCCTAGTAATATAGGTGCGTCGTACGCATTTGGTATTTTTCTTAAGTTAAAATATATCAAAAATTACTTATGTGGCATATAATATGTGACAAAAAAGATTATCGCTACTCCCAATAAGAAACGATCAATTCACAGTCGAAATAGACATCTATCAGAAATATGCACTAAAGATGGTAATGAGGTTTATTTTTCATTCTACATATATCTCAAAACGATCAACAAACCAGTTTTTTTTTTTGCTTCTTGATTCGAAAGGAGATGATAACATTTAAAACTTGTGTAGTTGCATTATTAATTTTAAAGTCACATTAAACATGAACAAATTTGTTATAGCATTAAAATGAAATGTCTGTGCTTTTGTAATTGCAGTAACACAGATTGTTGATGATGAGAGCGAGAACAGAGAACGTATTTCAAGGATGTCGCTGGCTATCATTGATACTTTCCCAAATATCTTTCGAGATATCATACGGTCAACTATTTCTCCAAGCGAATTGTATCAAAAGTGCATTTCACATCTATGTAGTTTCTCTGCAGATCAAAGAAATTGCTTACGTGAATTACAATCTTCAAATTCCTACGATTCATTCGATATTTCATTGATTTATAAATTGTTGAGACAATTTGAGTTGGTTTCACCCCCTACAAAAGGATGGGGAAATGTTCCAGACAAAGAAGATATACAATTATCAGATGACATAGAACGTATACGTCGCTACAGAAACCAGCTAGCCCATCGCAGCAGTACAACAATGACGAAGGAGGAATTTGATAATTACTTCGACCAGTTTTGTGGTATTGGCAAAAGAATAGATCGCAACTTTTTCCAAAAAACAAATTATGAGTACCAGATCATTGGACATCAGACATGCAGGATGGATATTCAAATGCAGATCAAATATAACAACAGCTTGAAGGAACTGGAGAACTTGAGATGTGAGATATACATGTAATAGTTATCTTAAGGCAATAATAATTCCTTTTTTTATAACTTATTGTCTGAAGGGTTCGCTGTGGTATAAAATATTGCAAACCCTAGACTTCCCTTGTAGGACAGTAAAATATTTACTTTACTAGTGAATATCTGTCATTGTGAAGGATGGCTAATACATAACCACATCTAGTCGCGACAGGGAAGTAAGATATGAAGACTCATTAAGGGTGAGTGCTACACCCAATTGTTGTCTCAATAGTCAATAATTCATGTTTGGCTTGCTCACACTACAAACAAAGATAAGGCGGTTAAGCTACCTATGAGATAATATTGAACCCACCACTTCTCACACAAAAAATAAAGTTAAGAATATGTGATTTCGTTCCTATATTCGTTCATTGGTTGATATACATTGTAAAGAGTTTGTTTGATCAGGTTGAATGAAGCTACCCATTTTTGTCGAGCAAGCGACTTTTGACTCAGAAAGCTCGGCATAGGAATAGTTATCTGGCAGCTGCGGTAGCTTACTTATCGAAAGCCATATATGGCTGAAGGTGTACGACCTAGATGCTTCATACTTTTTATATAGATGCCTGTTTCCGTCTGTCATATGTTTATTGTCATTAACTTCATTTTAATGGAACAGTGACTACTTGAAAAGTTAAGAGTTTTTGTAATGATAATGTTTCTCTAATTATGAGTAATAGAATAACTATATGGCAGTTGTAATCCGACCTTGACCGTATTTTAAAGGTTCAGTGGTTAAAGTTAATTTTGTGTGTTTTGGGTCTGTTTTTCTAATACTGAATGCAATAGGTCAACTATATTTGGTGTATGTAAATATTTTACGGTGTACAAGTCTACTTTTATTCAATGCATATGCATACTTCTACACTCATAAAACATAAGGGAATACGCAAAAGTATTCATACCTTACACATTTTGTTCGGACGTTGTCTGTATATTTTCGACAAACGAGATTCATTGTCCCTCTGATATCTTTTTATACCATTTTCATGACATGCTCAACTCATTCATGTCAATTTGTCTATAATATGTTCTACGTATTCTTGGTTGGTGTTTACGACTTTTTCCTCAAAGGTATCAATTGTGGGTTGTTATTGGGTTTGCATATCTGTCTGGCAGGATTATTCAGACAATGACCTCATTACCATAGATCGTTAAAATGTAAAGTTTATGTGATGCCGTTAGTAAAACCTTTATCTTTAAAACTTTCAACATAAAACAGAATGGTCAGTAAAGCTAGCGAGACATTACAGTGCTGAACTCTTATTATATAATGGGTCGAGGAATATGCAGTATATATTAATATTTGTTTAACATATTTGAATTCACAGTGAGATTCGAAAATCATCCAATAAAGTTTTTCTGGGGAGACAGTTTCGATAGATGTCTGTTAAATCTAAGATCCATGTTGAAGAGCGAAAAATTAGAAGGTATGTACCATTCTTAAATGTTCGCATTTTGTGTGTTTAAGTCTAACGAAAATGTTATTAAAGCCGAGTATATAAAGACAAACGCAAGATCAATATAGAAAAAAATGACAGGGAACGCTTGACACACCGTTGTCATGTACCTATCTAGAAACAGTCGACATTAAATCAGTGAAAAGAAAAGGAATTTAAAAAATATCAATTATAAGTTTTCCGAAGAAGTTTTATGACTGCTGATTGCACTCATTTGTTGTTCAAAACTTTTAATGGCACAAACATAAATATAACAATTGTTTTACTCTCTCAGATGGTTAAAGTAAATATTCTATTTTTTCTATGTTGATTTAAAACAGCGTAACTACAACATTGCATTAGGGAGATTCATTTATGAATAACTAGGTATCTAGTACATTTCTTCATCTGTCAAAGAAATAATAAAATGGTATATTAAAAAAACTGTGATTTTCCCCCTCATTGTAGTAGGTGGTTGCATCCAATTAATTCCAGTAAACTTGCAAATAAAGATACATTAGAAATTAGAGGGACAATTATATATCTTGATCATTTACTCGATATTGACACAGAAAATGTCTTCGAACTAGAATCAATGACAAATTGGGTGATAACAATTTTCAAATTGTATACTTCCAATTTTTCAGTAGAAACACATCGCTACAAAATTATATGATGTTTGTCTATCTCAATGTATAGTAAATGCTCATGCTTGGTCACTTAATACGAAGTTTGTTAACATAAGCGTGTTTCAAACACAGATAACTTTAACCAATAACGTTATACTGAATAACGACCATAGTCGACCCTTCAGACATTTTGGAAACGATGTAACTCTGTCTCATTTAACTAGAAAACATGCGTTTGCAGTCTTAAGATACAAGCACACTCGGCTAGTCCCTTGTTTTACTAAGGGTGTACTAGTTTTTATTTTTAAATTCCGTCTAAGGATTTATTCTACGGCAGGTGATGCATGCGTTCCTTCAATTTCCAAAAAGTTATTAATTGGTGAAGTACGGCGGGATGTTGGCACATGAATGTCCGTGCAGTTACTTGGACCGCTTATTCAGTAATTTTCAAATGATGATTCTAATGACAAATTAGAGATCAAGTACGATACTTACGATTTTTATTGTTCAGAGGTTATTTTCCTTGCAACATGGCCAAATTGCAGGTTAAGCAATGGAATCTTCTACAATGGATTCTAAATTATAATATGTTGTAAAGAATGACACAATTGGAGGTCAAGTTCAAAATGAATGATTTTTTATCTATACCGCTTATGAAGATAAATTATAAAAAATTAAGTAGTTTTTGTGCACCTATCAACCGGCTAATCAATGCTCTTTAATTTTCAATATGATGTTATTGATGAGAAATCGATGGTTGAAACTTGCCATTTTTAGCATTGACATTCAGGCGTTATTTATCTTGATTTATTTGAAAACCAAGTTTGAAAATTTGACAGCATATCCCTTGTTATGTTAATGCTTTTTGTTGAATTTCTAACGAAAGTATTGTAAACCATCCGCTCTTCATTTCTTTTGAATATTAAGTAGTTTTCAAACAGAAAGTTGTACACGTATTAAATGACATTTTTAAACTATTATATCTGTTTGTTTTGTTCACACATCGCTGTCAAGTTAATGGAATTCGATGCGACTTGTTATACAAGTGAAAGGTTTGGCTTGCTATATAACCAAGTTTAATTTATCATTGTCTACATAAGAAAATGCCTGTTTCAACTGAGGAATATAACTGTTGGTATCCATTCATTTGATGTGTTTGACTTTTGATTTTGCCATTTGATCAGGGATTGTCCGTTTGAATTTTTCTCACAGAGTTTTTGAGATTTTACTATGAACCCCTCGAGGGGGCTATATATTTTCGGTATGACTTTACTGAAAACATTAACCTTTTTATATTAAAGTTTCAATGTGATGTACAGAACTCTATTACAATATTTAATTTCTTTTTGTAGGAAGACGAAAAGTCCGTGTACAGATCATCTTCCAAAAAGAATCTGATATCGGGAATACTATTGATATTCTAAATTCCCTGAAAACGGAGATTAACGAAAACTTAAGTGGAATTGAATTCATTGTTGCCACACGAGGAAGTATTGTTCTGATTGTAGAAATATTCCTGGAAATGATGGAAACAAATGAGATTTTGCAATCCACCTTGTCTTTGTTTATTGGGAAAATTTGGAAGATCATTCAGGCATCCTCTATTGAGAGCATTGATATGGTTATTTTACCCGTAGAAGGTTTGTCATTAGAACTAGTATTTTCGAAATATCACAACTATGATATTAAGATACTATGTTTATCAAGTATGTTTAATACTGTATATTTCTATAGATTGTTTTAAGTGGTTACCTAATCATATGAATTTTCATTATTTTTTTGTTTTCTTAGCAATCAGCAAATATTTAGAAACAATATATGTGAAGTGCTAAATAAAATAAGCAAAACTAATAAGTAAAATGATCAGAGTGCATGATTGATTATGTTATCGATGTTGATTTGATTTTGTCATTTCCATTTCATCCATCTTCAGGTCTAAACAAAAATAACTTTCATTTTACCGGGATAAAGGGCTGGAAATTTCAATCGACACTGGAAAAGGGTGGATAAATACACATTTTTCTGTACATAAATCACACCCGCGCAATACTGAAAAGACGGTGCACGACATATGTAAATAAATTTATCATAGAAACAAGGACTAAATTTACTATATACGCCAGACGCGCCTTTCGTCTACAAAAGACTCATCAGTGACGGTCGAATCCAAAAAAGTTAAAAAGGCCAAATAAAGTACGAAGTAGGAGAGCATTACGTGCAGAAAGCGTGGCAATTACACTAAAAATATATAAACTCTTCATATATACCAGGATTCAAATTAAGTAAGTTAGACGCGAGTTTCGTCTAAACATCAAAGTAGCTCCAATAAATAAAATGTTGAAAAGGCAAAAGAAAATACTAAGTTGGAGAGCATCAGTTAAAAGCACCACAAAACGCACGCTACACACTAGCATATGTTCTACTGGCACGACCATGGCAACGGAAGAATTCAAGCGATTGTCTTTTTTCCTAAACCTAAGTAGCGCATGTTATACAAAAAAGCTTCAAATAAAATTAAGAAAAAAACATATCTATGCAGATGTTTGATAATATATGATCTGCGTCGGCCTTATGCATGTACAAAAAACATTCAAATATTTGATAAAGTTGAATTATAGTGTGTTTAGTAGATTTCTGTATTGACCTCAATTTTAAAGAGTCGGATACCTTGCATATAGATATTTCCAAACCGCAATAAGTTAACAGATGTGACAGTGATGATGACGTATTGATGTTCAATTGCATAAGTTCGATTGATACCCGATATGGATTTATCCCACATATGTGACATATAAAACATACGCCGTGTTCACATTTACCTAAATTCGGTGTTGTGTTAATTAGTGTAAATTACACGTTAACTAAACTCAATTACGTCCCACTGATAAAACTCAATGTTTGCATGTAGTTTAAATCGTGTTTTGTCTACATGCAGTCGATTGTCACCGATAGTAAACACCGACTTGTACACAGAAAACATCATCTATGTTATTTAAAAGATAATATTCACATGGTACAAGACCACAATATGAAAACATGTCACAGTATAAAAAATAGATAAATTCTATAGAAAACTTCCAAAATACGTTCTTGCAATGTATATATCTAAATAGACAAAACTGTCGGTAAAGAATTTGATAAAGTATATAATAGAAAAAAACAACTCTTTTGATTTTATTGCCTGCGAAATGTGTCCGTGAAAATCTTTGACGACTGTTCAAATTTACATTTTGTTTTATTTCAATCTTATAGAATACTCACTATGGAATGTAACAACAACTGCAGAACCAGTTCGCCTAGACTTCGATATAGAAGCGGACTTATTTGAGACTGACGATCAAATGGAAGAGCAGTTAAGAAAAATATCCAAAGCCTTTTCTAAACCTTCCAACGGAAGCGGAACAAGCACCAATATCACTGCAACACTCCTACCTTTTTATTTTGGTAACTAGATTGCGAATAACTTTAAGTGTTAAAATTAAATATACCTTATATTATATCAATGAAAAATGAACCAAATAATTTTAAATTTATCAAAATATTTGTTTCTGTTTTTTTTTAATTAAAGGAAGGTAACAACAGACTGGTTTTATGAATTTAATAAACAAAAATTTATACATCTTATGTCTAAAACAAAAAGCCAAATTCATGTAATATTTACTCACTGGAAGAAAAAGTAAGTCAATTGATCATAAACAAGCTTTTGTCCAAGTTTGGTACAAATCCAGGATAGTTAAAACAAATATTTCTTTTTTTTTCTTTTCAAAATTCAACGACGGAGTATATAAAATGGTAACTGGCTGAAAAGCTAAGTTCATTTATAAGTTAAATACAGAAAAACAGGATTTATTTTTACAAATTTTGTTTTCTTGATACTATCTTATGATCATAAACCAGCTTTTGTCGAAGTTTGGTAGAAATTCGAGATAGTTATTAAAATTTCAAAAAGTGTAACCACAGACTGAATATTTGTCGCCGGTGGCGCCGACGGGATATAGGATCGCTACGTCTCGTGTTTGCGAAGAAGTCGCAGGCTCGACAAAAATGACAATGAAACATAAATTAAGAAAGGAATACTAGCAGCCGCTACTGACATGTCAGCTCTAGACATCAATTAAACTGATTAAAAGCGTTTATCATATGAAAATCAAGCGCAATCTCCCCGTTTGGAGTAAAGTATCATATCATAACAAAATATTTGAAACATAACCCAAAGAGAGGCGAAAGATTACAAGGTACATTGAAACTCAAAAGTCGAAAATAAACTGACAACGACCTGGATAAAAAAGAAAACCACCAACAGGCTAACAGTAGTTTATAATACACAACATAGCAAACATGTGGCACCAGGAATAAGTCTTATTCGATAGGTCCTATTGGTGAAAAGTGAACAGGATTGTAGTTTTGGAACAAATCAGCTATCACCGGATATTTCATAACGGTTAACTAACCCGTGATGGTATCTGTAAAATTACCGAAAGGGTGATTTCAACAAAACAATTTAGAACTCTTGGGTTAAAAGTCTCCAATCGAGAATAAACCATCAAACAAGGACATTGTAAATGGAAACATAAGCTTTAGAATAAATGTGTTGTGCGTTCTCCTGGAAACTTCACTGGCGGACTTATTTTGTTAATTTTTTTCTTGTTTTCATTTCATTGCTAATCATGCTTCCAGTACTACTTTTTGAATAGAGAAGTCAATACCTGAATAACCTCGGACAATCCAATATCGCGAAATTTTGACGTCGCACGAATTGCCGGAATCGAAATTAGATGCGCATTCATGTACATGTTTTTTTGAGAATTTTTTCTTCGTTAAATATTTCGTTGGTCCATTGCCATATTCTAACCTATAAAAAGTTGTTAATTTTCTTACTTGCTACGTTTTAGAATTGAAAACTGATATCAAGTCGTCAAAAATTTACAGAAAGTATTTAGTGCAATTTCTTTTGAGAACAATTTCGAGATATAAAATTACTTTTTAAGTCCATGAAACTTCAAAGCAGGTAGTCATAACTCGTTAGTGACCACCTATGCACCAGGTCAACATGTAGTTTAACGTTACGTTATTTTAATCATATTATGCAATGTCATATCCAACACAGTCTAACGGCTACATCGTCGTTGGATGCCTTGGCATGCAGATTTACATCATCAATGTTTCTCATATGCCTAAATGCCACATAAACTGCATTTGTATTGTTTATAAAGGTTTCAGTGTACACAACAGTACTGCAAACCAAAATGGATGGTAATGGACCAAAAAGAAGGAGAAAAATTGACTAAAAACATTTCAACAGTATTGATTAACCTTTCTGTAAATAATTTTGGATTTTTAACAGATGTGTTTAATTTTTGACGATTGACATAACCAAGAATGAAGAAACAAACATGTTTTGTGCCTACTGCATGCTTTAGTCATTAAGCGTGACGTAATCAGTTTAATTTTCGAATTTCAAACTTACCTTAGACGATGAAGAATGATTCAACTTTATATTCAGTTTATTATTTCATACGTATTAGTTTTTATTAAATGAAAAACTAAAACTAGGCGAGTGTTGCGTTTCTAAGGTCTGTCAATATATAATAGAAAGATTGAAACTCTGAAAAGCAAAAGTAATCAGTACGACAAATAAGTTTACACAATGGTCAAAATCATCAACTTCTAAAGAAGAATTATTGATATTAAATAATGATATTTTAACATGTGCTGCCTATAAGTTTAAATACTATAATAGATAGATAGAAACTTTAACAGCAAAACATGATAAGAAAGACAAGATGTTCATAAACTTTTACTTATCTCTTCATGGATTAATTGCTCTTCGATGGTTTTTGGAATGCCTCTATTTGTGGCTAACTATAAAATATTTAAACCAATTGCTTGTTTAATTAATATAATTCGTTGATTTTTATTTTATTTCAGAAACCACTGATTTTGTTGAAGCTCAGACACCTGTCGTACACAGCCTTCCTGTTTCTTTAATACTCCGTCAAAAGTTGAATATCAAATCATCAATTAATGTAAAGCCGAGCAGTTTGGACTGTATCAAAATAGATGAAAAATTAGTGTTTGCCGACTGTGATAATAAACAACTTACTATTTGTAATTATGACGGTACTAAAATCCATCATATTTGTCTGCCCTATCATCCATGGCAAATAACACAGATAGATAGTAATACTGTTGCAGTGTCCTGTACAGTTGATAAAACTATACTTATAACAAATATCTCAAATTGTTCTGTCGATAGTGAAATCAAAACCAGTAAATCTTGCTGGGGAATATCATATGACAATAATGAACTATACGTTAATATTGGGAAGAAAAAAATTGATGTGATGGATTTGACAGGTCTATTCATACGTTCTGTGTCTTTACCGTCAAACGAAATCTCCGACATAACTGTAGAAAAAGACAGGTTTGTCTGTAGCGACTTAACATCAGTTTTCTGTTGCTCGTTAGATGGAAAAATATTGTGGGAATTCAAAAATGAGAAATACGAAAACTTACGTCGAGTAACAACAGATAACGAGGGGAACGTCTATGTGACTAATACTAAAACAAACACTGTAATAGTGATATCAAATGATGGTAAACATTATAGAGAAATTCTGTCTAAATCAGATGAACTGATAGAGCCATATGGAATGCATTTTATCAAAAAAGATAATACGCTGATGGTTTGTAATGATTTAGGGGGAATGTTTTTTTTATTTGACGTCAAAAGAAACATCAATAAACTAAAATAATTCCTTTCAACCAAGTTGTTTATCTTATACGTTGATTATATTAATGTCGTTTTATACACTAAATATAAACTGTATTCATGATTATTTATTTAATTCACACAAATTGCTATAACAAGTTATCAAAGGTACCAAGATTATTATGTAGTACACCAGACGCGCGTTTCGTCTACATAAGACTCACCAGTGACGCTCATATCAAAATAGTTTTAAAGCCAAATAAGTACAAAGTTGAAAGCATTGAGGATCCAAAATTCCAAAAAGTTGCGCAATATATGGCTAAGGAAATCTATGCCTGGGATAAGAATATCCTCAGTTTTTAGAAAAAAATCAATGTTATGTAAAACACGTATTCATAGAAATTGGTCCATAATTGATATTCATGTCAACACCTAAGTGCTGGCTACTGGGCTGGTGATATCCTCGGAGACGAAACGTACGCCAACAGTGGCATCGATCCAGTGGTGTAAATAGCTATCAAAGGTACCGGGAATATAATTTCATACGCCAGACGCGCATTTCGTCTACATAAGACTCATCAGTGACTAAGCGTCCACCAGCATTTGGCATCGACCCAGTGGTGTAAAAAGCAAAATTACAAAAATACAGAACCCAGAGGAAAATCAATTCGGAAAGTCCATAATAACGTGGTAAAATCAAATAACAAAACGCATCAAAACCGAATGGACAATAACTGTAATATAAACAGACAATAGCAATCAGAACCAAGGATTTAACAAAGACTCACAAAACCAAAGGACATTTACACAGTTACAAATAATAATTAAGAAACAACACGAACTCACCTAAAAACCGGGAGTGAAATCAGGTGCTCCGGAAGAGTAAGCATTTCCTGCACCGTATACAGTTATCAAAGGTATCAGGATTACAATTCAGTACGCCAGACGCACGTTTTGTACATTAGACTCATCAGTGACGCTCATTTTGAAACAGCTACTTATGGAACTTCGAAAAAACCCAAAGATTTGTCCCTTTCTTTACGTGTACATGCTTTTGTGGGCTGTTAAGTTAGTTAGGTGTCTAAAGACACCTTGGATTGTTACACAACAGAACAACATGTCAGTCTACATTTCAATGACGTCACAAAGGTGCGGAACAGAAATGCAATTAATTATTGTGAATTTTCATTTAAATGAACACTTTCTTGTGTTTTTTTTTTTTTATTTTCCAAAATATTTAAGTAAGATTATCTAAGCTTCATTTCAATTCCTTTTGAAATAGGATATTAAGGGGAGCTATATTTACGAATGATGTTTAAGGACATCATTCATAAATATAGCTCAGCATGCAGACATCTTATACGTTTAGGTATTTCACATCCAATTTTTTATTGAAATATTCTTTATAAAGCACAGAAATGTCAGTATTCACCGCAGAAACTAACAAAACCTTTAAATAGACTTATTTAGAAGGGATATTGTTACGATACTGTTGTCAGGTCATTAAAGATTGCATATTTTGGCGTTAATATTGATTCACTTATAGGGTCTTTGCATCGGAACTAAACACATTTATTCAAAAAGCAGTTGTTAGCATGACACGGGTTATGTTCTTCTCATATATTTTATGATGGTATGATATAAAACCCCTAACGGGAAGGATTGTGCCTGATAGTCATATGATGAAATCTTAATTTTTCAATCAGTTTAATTGAAGTCTAGAGCTGGCATGTCAGTTAACTGCTAGAAGTCTGTTGTTATTTATTTATAATTGTCATTTTGTTTATTTTTTTGGTTAAATCTCCTGACATCAGACTCGGACTTCTCTTGAATTGAATTTTAAATGTACGTATTGTTATGCGTTTACTTTTCTACATTGGCTAGAGGTATAGGGGGAGGGTTGAGATCTCATAAACATGTTAACCCCCCGCCGCATTTTTGCACCTGTCCCAAGTCAGGAGCCTCTGATCTTTGTTAGTCTTGTATTATTTTAATTTTAGTTTCTTGTGTACAATTTGGAAATTAGTATGGCGTTCATTATCACTGAACTTGTATATATTTGTTTAGGGGCCAGCTGAAGGACACCTCCGGGTGCGGGAATTTCGCGTTACATTGAAGACCTGTCGGTGACCTTCCGCTGTTGTTTTTTCTATGGTCGGGTTGTTGTCTGTTTGATACATTCCCCATTTCCATTCTCAATTTTATTAACTAAAAGTAAATCAAAAGGAAATTACATGACCTATGTCTATTTTGTTTTTTGCAGATAAAAAGGTAACGGTGGTCAAGATTTTTCTTTTGATATTCTTAAGCATTTACTAAGAACCTTTTTCTATTTTTTTTTGCAATTTCACAATTCTATCATTTAGATGACCTACAATGCATATAAAGATGTTTTTCGCCGAATCATCTATACAAAAGCGTCATTTCATCACAACATACAGCTTAAAAAAAGGCTCAGTGACCGTATATCTTTATTATATGATTAATAAATACAACCGAATAACGTCTTGGCATAGTATCCCAAAATTTCTATCATTTGTCATATATTCTCCCATTCCAACTTCAGTGTGCCTTAGTAGTAGATAATTATAATAAATAAATGAAAAAGACTTTACGTCAATAATAAAATAAACCATGCACATTAGATGATGTGGTCTGAGTTTCAATGAGACATTATCTATCCAAGTCATAATTTGTAAAGATAAACCGTTATAGTTTAATGATAATTACATGGTCTTCAACATGGACAAATGGTGGAGCCTAGGCTCACACCGAACAACAAGCTATAAAAGGCCCGGAAAATTATTAGTGTACAAACATTCACACAAAAAAACTAACGGTCCAATCTAAATAAAAAGGCCTATTCTAGACAAAAACAAATGTATTCAATAGGAGGGTCCTGTAATACTAATAGAAGCTGTCCTTAATGCAGCTCGCGGATGGACTTCTATTGGAAATACTTTGTATATTGGAGAAAGAAGTTGCGTTACAAGAGACCGCTTGCGGATCCCTTATTAATTGTTGCAAGGAATACGAGCTATATGTACACGAGGCATCGGAATTAGCGTTACTATTCTGTTCGGATGTGGCTGTATATCTATACATCAGGCACAACCCTTTTAAACCGTAAGACTATTGATGGATAAAAGTTATTAATACCTGACTAAACGGGTTTTTGGTCCTCAGTGACCTAAAGTAGTAAATTGTTATATCACTGCTATGTAATGATTTGTCTTGTGGAGGGCTGTGTAAATGGTATTTATACCACATCTTATTATTATTATATTTTGATTTCTGATCATCTACGATTTCGCATGATTATAGAAATAGCTAGTGCATAGACCTCACTTTAAAAAAAAATGAATGAGATAATAAAAAACCCTGGCGGAATTAAAAATACGCATCTAAATATTCTTTTATTTTTGGTGATGGCAGTGCAATTTGTGGATTTGAAATAGAAATAATATTAAAGAAAATGAAATTAAGCAAGTTTCACACGCACCCAATCATAAACTCATCATTGATACCAGAATTGAAATGTGGTTAATCAGACATGCAGTTCGTCTTCTAATTACTAATAAGTGACGACGGAAAATATAGAAGTTAAACGAACAAAGTTAAAGAAGATTGGTATGATAGAAAACCCTCAGCATTGAAACAAAACAAAGTTTAATTATCAGTAAATATTTTTTCAAATTATATATAAAATATTGTATTTGTTCTTAAATTTTGATAACGAACTTGACAGATGTAACCTAGATACAGTTTGTATAGAAAATCCATAGTATTTGAAAACAGTTTTATCCACAGTGTACATGTATATTTCTCAAATTAATTTGTGAGATGTTTTTTTTTTATTCTATGCAGAACTTTTAGGATGTACCTTCGATAACAATATATCATGCGTAAACAACCTAATGAAATACAATATTTGTATACATTAAACTGATTCAATATGTATGGCCCAGCAGTTTCAAATTTACTTTCGTTCTGTATATGGATATAACACATCATTAAGTTTAGCGTCATTAGGCCAACTGAACTAAAGTGTTGTTTACAGCTGGGATTGTCAATTGCCAGAATAAAGCAAAATAGTTACACATTTTTAAATGTAAATACTGTTGAGTATAATGCTCAGAGGATATTATTAGTGCCCTAATTTGTGATGCCTGACATTGTATACAGACGCTTATGCTATTTTAAGTTTTTATTACATCATTAGAAGAAAACTATGTACTGAATATTTAACATAAATTCATTTGTTAAAATTTTCCATTGGAAAATATTTGTCGAATGAAGTCAAAGACAAATGTTATAGGTCTTAAAAACGCTACAATTTGGACAATCATCCCTCCTTTTCCTCCATTCTTGTTTTCAGATCGTTAAGTTTGGTCAGTTATATAGTCATGCAATGGCTTTATGCTAGGAGGATACATGGAAGAACCTTTTTAAGATTATTTCAATGATTGAAATATAATATACATGTATCTATTCGAACCGCAAAAAAATATTATTTGTATCTTCTCCATAAAGTCTTATTTGTCTCTCTTATAATGGATTATTTAAAAAAATCCTGTCCCAACTTCCAATCAGGTTTGGTCTATATTAAGTCTTCTACTGCTATTTTGATCAATTAAACCAATACGCGCTCGCACTTACTAGAATGCAAGACTTATGGATTACAACAACGAGACGGTGACGACAAATGCTATTTATAAAGGCTGTTGTTTTTTAGAAGACCTGGATGTTTCAAACTTTATTAACCACCATATACCTTTCTTTACAAATCTTCCGTCCATCTATGTTATTTGACCTAAACCTCATTTTCATGGTTCAATGGTCAATAAACTTTTATCAATTATAGCAAGTGTATTGAAAGACATTGACGTGTGTTTGTCTAACTATCTATAGATGTAGGAAGACGTGGCATGAGTGCCAATGAGAAGTCTCCATCCAAGTCACAATTTGTAAAAGGTAACCATTATTAGTCAAAGTATGGTTCATATAACCTTGATCTCAATTGTCAATATTAAGATTTTGTAGTTTTTATCTTTTTTTATGTGAAATTAGTAATAAGACCACCATGTTTAATGTATATAGTATTGTAAGGTGTTTATGTTGGTTCATCTTATGATTAGAAAAAAACATTCATGTTACAGACTTTAAACATGAGTTCAATGATAAGTAAAGCAGCCGAAACATTTCATACTTCTTGTCATATTGATAAAATCGTTGGAACATGCACAGCTCTTTACGAATGATTATGTAGTTCCCATTCTCTCCCTCTCAATAGTTCACATATCTAGTGTGGTGTATGGAATGATCGTAAGGTGTACATGTTCAACTGGCAGGTGTCATTTGACCCTGCCCTTTATTTTTTACATTTTTTTCTTATACTATACGCAAAAGGTCAACTATTATATAAGTACCCGGCCACGTGCACTTGTATTTTTGTCCATCCGATGAGTTAAGCCTTTTTCAACGGATTTTTATAGTTCGTTCTTATGTTGTACTTTATACAACTCTCCCAGGTAAGGGGGGGGTTTGGATCCCGCTAACATGTTAAACCCCGTCAAATTATTTATGTATGTGTCTGTTCCAAGTCAGGAGCCTGTAAATTCAGTGGTTTTCGTTTGTTTATGTGTAAGATATTTGTTTTTCGCTTATTTTTTTTTGCTCATTGTTGAAGGCCATACGTTGATCCATAGCTGATAACGTCTGTGTCATTTTGGTCTTTTGTGGATAGTTTTCTCATTGGCAAATATATTTTATGTTGTACACGTCAGTCTATCAGATTTGTTTTGACCTTGACCCTATCTTCACGATTCATTGCTCAGTATTTAGTGTATGTTTTGTCTGTTTTTCGTAAGCTATAAGCAATATGTCAACTTTTTATTTGTTGCATGAAAGGATTGTAAGCTGTATGTGTCTGCTTGGATGTCTCATCTGACCTTGACATCATATTTATGGTTCTTTAGTCAATGTTAAGTCTTTTGGGTTAAGTCTGTTTCTTAGAAACTTTAATCCATAGGTCAACTATATTTAGTGTATTGAATTATTGTAAGGTGTACATGTATTTGTAAAAGGTGAAGTACAGCTTATTAATTCGGACTATCAACATAATATCAATGATTGTGAAGAAGGTCAGACATTTCAGCGTGTGCACATGTTTTAATACATGTGATATCCTAAGTATATTTTTGTACCGAGAGGCAAAGGTTTAGAATATTTAAATAGCACCTCAAAATATGAACTGATTATGATATATGCGTATGTCATTTAGTAAGTATAGTTTATTTCTTAGCTTTCAATATTTAAAGAACCATATAAAATACCAAATAAAACTTATTTACAATTTGATTGTATACGAACATGAATATTTAAACGTATTACCTTAATGTAATTTGAATGGCTTAGTAGTTTTGATATGTTGCTGTCCTTGAATAATGATTTTGTTTCCTAATCTTTAAGTTTTTGCTAAAAGGTTTAGCTAACAGAGAGAAATGAAAACAGTAAACATTTGCAGTTTTCAAAATAAAAAAAAGAAAAGATTTCATGAATTATATACTAGACTATACTAATCAGTGTTGTGAAAGAGGCACATACATCCAGATGAACAACACATACTCTTTTAAGTCACTAGTTTAACTTGCAATAAACTGAGTGTTTACGTATTGGTTGGACCTTCATCAACAGGGCATAATATTTTAATCATTGAACAAAAGTTATTCACAAAGCAAGATCCATATTAAAATTTTCAAGATAATTTAGATTCCGTTAAGGGAAAACAACTTACATTTTTAATTGCCATATCATGTATAATTAAAGGTAACAGTAGTATTCAGCTGTTTCAAACTCATAAATCCATGGACAAAAAACAAAATCGGGATGACAAACTAATACTGAGGGAAACGCATTAAAAATAAGAGGAGAACAACGACACAACATTTTCATGTAACACATACAGAAACGGACTAAGAAATAACCTTATCAAATACTACTCTATTGTTTTTTTTAACTCTTGCGTCAATGCATATGATTAGCTGAATGTGTTTTAGTTCGACACCGAAAGAACATTTGTCTTGAATCTAAAGTTAAAATGGTTTACTCGTAAAAAAGATCCCGTGAAATTAGAATTCGAAAATTATCTAAAACAAGTATACAGAATATTGAATAATGAAAATCATATGTCCTGAACTAAACCGATATGTTAAATAAATGCACGTTACTCATGTTTTATTATTCGATTGTTTCTTTATCTAATATGTTCTCCTATTTATTTGTATTGTAGTCCTGTTATGTTGTATTGTCATTTTAATGTTATATATATTCATCATTGTCATCCATGCAGGAGGTTTAGCATGCCACAAAACCAGGTTCAACCCATCCGTTTTCTTTTAAAAAAATATCCTGTACCAAGTCAGGAATATGACCGTTGTTATATTATAGTTTGTTTCTGTGTGTGTGTTACATTTTGACTGTGTGTTTCGTTTGTGTCGTTTGTTTCCGCCTATATTTGAGTGTGGATTTACATACTTTAAGACGCGTCATGGTACTTTTCGATCCCTAATTCATGTATTTAGTTTTGATGTGATATTTGTTATTCTCATTGGATTTTGTCTTATGCTTAGTTCGTTTCTGTGTGTGTTACATTTTCATGCTGTGTCGTTGTTTTCTTGTATTTAATGCGTTTCCCTCGGTTTTAGTTCGTTATCCCGATTGTGTTTTTTGTCTATGGATTTATGAGTTTTGAACAGCGGTATACTACTGTTGCCTTTATTTATGCAGATGAGACATTTGATTTTTTTATATATATAAATGAAACCTATTTAGATCTATGACAATAACATTTTATAAACTCAAGTGTGAATAGCATACCGTTTTCAATGCAAAACTTTAAAGATGAATATTAAATTTTCTCAATAATTTTCAAAAAGAGGGATTACTATAAAAATGAAAGACAGTTTGGATAAATCATTTGCTAGATTTAGTAGTTGTATACATTAAGGCTTTTAACTTTTTTACTTCGCTTGCAGATGGTGTCATACATGATATATATGTTATGTTTCAAACGTAATAATTCAAGTGACGGCCAAACAGGATAATATAGCGTTAGTCCGATATATTCAGGAATCGACATGCAAAGTTAGGATGTCTGGTTCTGAGATTGTTTCCCAAAGTTATGCAGATAGTAATAAAATATTATGTAACTCCACAGGGATTACAAAGAAAACATTTAAAGAAAGATTTCCATTTTGTTATAATGGATAATAAAATTGTTTTAATGGATAAGCTTCCAATCATGGATGAGTTAACAATTGAAATATGCTACAAAATAATAAGATCTGAAAATATCCTAGATGAATCTAAATGCAAATGGGGAAGTGTTCCCCGTAATATGGAAGTAGACATAGCAGATGATGTTGAACAGCTGATAAATGCAACAAATGCAATACTACGCATCAACTCTGCCGTAGTAACTGATAACTATTTCGAAACTTTACTAGAGGAAAACAAATTAATTGTGACAAGAACCGACTCCTTCTTGCAACAAAACGCTCTATGGAGTATGTTCAATAGTTTGAGCAAAACAGACACAGATACTTTTTCCATCTTACAAGATCTCACAAGGCTAAATGCAATTGATGATAAGTGCCTATAAACCGACACCATAGCCATTTTGAATGATCTTACTTAGACGTTTTAATTTTGTATCTATTGTATATAAGTTTAATCATAGTAATGATGAATTAATTTACAGTTTCCTAATTCAACTTTAAAACATGCTGTATTCGAACATAAAGTTTTGATGAAATGGCAGATTTCAGTAGAACATTAATTGTGCAAATGGAAATTGATACGGTATCATATGAAAATATAACACGTCATCAACACTTGGGTGTTGACATGAATATCAATAATGCAGTCATTTTTATAATTTTTCTGTTTACAAAACTTTGAATTTTTCGAAAAACTAAGGACTTTCTTATTTCAGGTATAGATTACCTTAGCCGTATTTGGCACAATCTTTTGGAATTTTGGATCCTTAATGCTCTTCTACTTTGTACTTGTTTGGCTTTATAACGCGCGTCTGGCGTATTAAATCATAATCCTGGTACCTTTGCTAAGTATTATCATCCGCCAAGACATCAGTGTTGTAGTACAATTTTTTTTACACATATATTGCAACATAGAATAAACATCCAAGTGGAAGGATATCAATGAATTTGTTTTGGTTATATTTGTTTATGGTTGAAATTTTAATAAAAAAAATGTCTTTTCAGTTGAAAGTCAGTACCAATTAATGTATAACTTGACCAATATTTGTAGATTCGGAATTCGTACCGGATACTGAGAGTGTAAAAAGGGAAAGATATTCTATACTCGCGATGGCTGTCATCGATACTTTTCGAAACTTTCTTACAAATGGAATTCGATCAAACAGCGATCTGTACCTGTGTTGCACCCGTTTTATCTATACCTTGAACCCCGAACAGTAGGCAAACTTACGACAACTACAGTATTCAAACACACACAGCTCGTTAGATGTTACATTCATTTATAAACGTTTAAGGTAAGGTTTGCGTACACCGGGAGATTTCGAATAATTGTAAAAATGATGGACCCGCCATTTCGAATGGATTGTATTAACCAATGTTCGAAAACTACAATATTATCGAAAATAAAACAACATCCACCTCATAATCTTTCTCCTTATATAAGAGATCATAATAAAGTAGTGACGACGCACGGAGTATTTTTATGAGGTCGTTTTCTGAATTTTTCGTGTCTGTTCTCCAACTGTAGTTTGCTTTTACCAAATGTTATAAAATTTGTACGTAATGCTTTATAATATTTCATGTTTTACAGTTTATGTAAGAGGGGACATCATCAGTGTCCCATGAACACATTATCCATTTATTCCAAGCTCTAACGTATTCTATCTTTGTGTAATGCATTATAATCGGAATAACATAACTGTGGTTGAAGAGTAGCCACAGTCAATTTTGGTTTGACGGTCGCAAATTTCCGTTTTACTGTCTCCCCTACGCGTGGACAGTTAATAGTTATCAAAAGTACCAGGATTATAATTTTATACGCCAGACATCAAATCGACAATTGACGATGTGAATTCCTCAACTACAGTTCCGTTACTCTTGTATACTTCATTGAACTGATTTTAATGTATTGAAACGTGGAAGATTTCTATATTACAGGTCTACATAACTGCATTTCTAATTTTAAATAGCAACAATACATATACAGCTGGTCATTTGTACCATTTGCTTACCCTTCCGGAGCACCTGAGATCACCCCTAGTTTTTGGTGGGGTTCGTGTTGTTTATTCTTTAGTTCTCTATGTTGTGTTATGTGTACTATTGTTTTTCTGTTTGTCTTTTTCATTTTTAGCCATGGCGGTGTCAGTTTGTTTTAGATTTACGAGTTTGCCTGACCCTTTGGTATCTTTCGTCCCTCTTTTGTATCCCAATGCCATCGTCTGTTGCGTCTCTCATCATGAATAAGGAGCATGCAGTTTGTTTGTATGGTCAAAGACCCCAAATCTGAACATCATGTGTAACAATTGGACAAATAATACCAGTAATCTTATATTTCTCCCACAAGGCTTTCCGCTGCTTAGTCATAAATGTTTAATTATATTTGAATAACATTTGTTGATGTCTAGATTTAAATGAATAGAATAAACACGGCTGCTATAGACTAGTCAAAACTTATTCCTTTTCATCCAATTGCTCCATACAAACAATTTTCCAAACATGGGGCAATTTTCATTACATTTAATGGCAATTTGAATGCTTTTCTAAGATTTAAAATATTACAGTTTGAAGCACAAGTGTTTCCTTCAAAACCAGAGTCTTGTACATGAATTAATATTAGTATGACCGAAGTTAAACACCTCCCCTTTCGACTGATAGTTGTGGGCATAAAAGTTAAGAGACGACATCAAAAGTTTAATGTAGGATAAAAGAAAAAAACTCAATACACACAATTTGTTAACTGACCGCCCCTCCCCCTCATAACTTAATTTGGGAAAATTTATTAACCGATATGGCTATATGTAAAATCGATGTCAAATAAACAAAACTTTTAGCAACTTTTATCCCGCCACCCCAAACTATTTGAATTAAGTTGTTTATCCAATATTGATCTTTTGATGTTATCCCTAAGTTAATCGCTGTATTCTCTCATTGATCATGGTCAAATCCAAAGTGTTACAAAACAAATTTTTCTTGATAAAAGATGCTATTAAAGATGATTTTGTTCTTTGCAGTTCAACACAAAAATTATTTTAGTGTTTTACAGAAATGACAGATAAACACAAATAACGATCATTTCCGTAAAAAGGAGTTCGGGGACATACCGATTTTATAAGCTCATTATAACATGTATAATGCAAAAAGATAATTCCTAAATTTCACAGTTTTTTTTTTACAAAAACGGTCGACCCGGAAAAAGGGATAGTTTTGGCTTTTTGTTGCCATGGCAAACGGTTTTTAAACCCAAAAATAAAAAAATCTTGTTTTTAGGATTTTTTCATGATACTTCAAATAATTATAATATTATTAATGAATGGACCACAATTATTCATACATGTTTTATTTAGTTTTATTTTTTTTTATAGTCACTCGCATACATTATTATTTCAGAAGAATTCAAATACAATTTTCCCTAAAAAATTGTAAAAAATCGGAATTTTGAGCTTTTAACCTGAAAAAACGGGATGAGCGATGTTCGATTTTTTCACATTAAATAATTGAATAGTCCTCCATGAACAAAATGATGTATCATATCGATATAATATCACTATGAAAAAAATCCAGGTTTCATGCAAACCTTACCTTTAGACAGTTTAATCTGATTTCACCTCCCACACAACGATGTGGAGCTATTTCAGACAAAGCTGATACCAAATTAGCAGATGACATTGAACGAATACGATTCCACAGAAACCAAATTGCGCACCGATGCACCACAAATATTGATACAAATTTATTTGATGATCACTTTGACCAATTTCGGGATATTGCAGGTAGAATGGATCTGATGTTTTTCAAAAGACAAATTTTGAACAACAGATAATTGGGCACAGAACACGTAGAATAGATACAAAATTGCAGAAAAAATATGAATATGCAATGAAGGAGATAGAAAACATACAATGTAAGGCATTAATTTTGCCTGTAGGAATGACAAACGTATGTTTAATGCAACCGTTCTATTGTTGTACATATACAAATGTTGAGGCCCTTCTATAATAAGTTCATCAACTTTTGTATTTACATATACTTAAGTATTTAAATACACAAAGTGGATAATTCATATTTGTTATAGTATATCTTTTAATATATATTTTCGGAGATATTCCTTACGTCGTAACTACAATCCCCTTCCCTTTCATATATGGGACATACCGAATAAGACTATCAGGAGCCTGTAATTCAGTGGTTGTTGTTTGTTTATGTGTTACATGTTTGTTTTTCGTTAATTTTTTACATAAATGAGGCCGTTAGTTTTCTCGTTTGAATTGTTTTACATTGTTTTACTGGGGCCATTTATAGCTGACTATGCGGTATGGGCTTTGCTCATTGTTGAAGGTCGTATGGTGACCTATAGTTGTTAATGTTTGTGTCATTTTGGTCTTTTGTGGATAGTTGTCTCATTGGCCATCATACCATATCTTCTATATATTTACCGGATTTGTATCTTATAAGCAACACGACGGGTGCCACATGTGGAGCAGGATCTGCTTACCCTTCCAGAGCACCTGCGATCACCTCTATTTTTGGTGGGGTTCGTGTTGTTTTTTCTTTAGTTTTCTATGTTGTGTCATGTATACTATTGTTTGTCTGTTTGTCCGGTTTTTTTTTTAGCCATGGCGTTGTCAGTTTATTTTCAATTTATGAGTTTGACTGTCCCTCTGGTATCTTACGTTCTTCTTTTGTTTTTTAACATTTCTAGGAATGTGTACCATTGAAATAGGTCATAACATAAAGGTTTCTAATTGTTGAAATAACACACGTCTTTCATATTAGATTTTAAGACGAGTTTTACAAATTGAATGTTTGGTTTCGACGATTCATTCCTGCAGGCTGCGTCGCAAACTAAAAATGTGAACTAATTCAATAAATGAGTAATTCGTCAAATTGAATGGTCTGAGTTATAGCTCCATATATAAAAAGAGAGGGAAAAAATGTGCATTATTCTTTATAAACTTTATAAGTTACAATTTATGCAGTTATTATGAATTCTTTAATAATAATATTGAACCGACCCATTATTTTTTGACAGGTCAATGAAAATTAAGAAATCTTATTTATTATTTGAATTATTAGAAATTATATCATTTTCTTTGGGGTAAAAAACTGTTGGTTTCAAACTTTCGATACCCATAGTATCTAAGAATTATCAATACTCTATTGATTTGAACCAACGGATTTACTTCCTCTAGCAAATTCATTTTCATGTATCATATTAATGTTGCTTTTTAAATAGTTTTGGAACATCTTGATCTTCTACAGAGAGATTCGAGAAGCGGCCTATAAAGTTCTATTGGGGTGACGACTTTGATAAATGTTTAATGAATCTTAGATCTTTGGTAAAAGACGAGCAATTGGAAGTAAATATGTAGGTTAGTTACGCCAAATATGGATAAAACAACTCTTGCAAGAACAATGTAAGATTTCCAAGAGCTATTTCTATTCTATACTGTACTGTATGCCATGTGTAATATGCTGTTTTTGACACAGCTTAATACACCAGTATTGTTGTGCAAACTGAGTTATTATGAATGTACATGTGTATGATACGATATATTAACACTCAGAACAAATATTTGAGAAGGTCTTTGTCAATAAATAGGAAATGCATTTTATGCTCACTGAAACACTGCAGCTTTATAACTGAGCATAACACTGCATGGAAAAAACCTTAAGAAACTCAGGTGTGTAGTAAACAATTTTGAGGAATCACAAAATATAAGCGAACAACAAGGGACTAAACTTCTGTGCATGTCAAAATCTATATGTGATCATTGCTTCACCAATGTACCTGTATAAAGATCGTGTGTTGTCTGTCACATGGTTTACCTGGTGAGTAAATCAATGTCCAATTTATACATGTCTTTATATATTTCATGAAAATAAGATTCATATCAGCGATAACAATTAACGAATAATATGCAAATAATTGATAAAAAAGAAATAAAAATCTTATAGTAAAGTTTTTCGCAATTTATATAGATATATGCTACATCATGCATACCCCTATAGAAAAAGGAAAATAACAAATACTATTTAAAACTGTCCTGCCGTAGATCTTATAATCTAACTAGTTACCAAAGGTACCATGATGTTTATTTAGTACATTAGACTCGCGTTTCTTTCAAAATTATTTGAATTACCCTGTTCAAAATAGCATAGGCATATGCATCTAGAAATAAATGCGGTCGGTACTACATGGAGGTAAGGATATATATTTAAAATCAGTAGATCTATAGATCTATTTTGCAAATCTATTTTCACTAGACCTAAATAGCTTTTTATAAAAGGGGTCTCGGTGGTCTAAGTAGTTACTACCATAACCACTAGCCAGTCAACACTGATGTTGTGAATTCGAACTCAACCCATGCGGGTGCACTCGTATCCAATCCTACATTTGTAATTGACTAGGATACAGTTTTTCTATCGAAAGTTGGTGGTTTTCTCCTGAAACTCCGGCTTCCTTCACCAAAATAAACCTTGTCGCCACGAAATAGTAGGAAAGCGATGTTTAAAAGTTGCATTAAAACACAACCAATATAATTATAAGAACACCTTTATTGTATTCAAGATAATAAACATATGTAAAATATTTTCATAATACTTATTTTTATTTGTGTAGGAAGACAGAAAGTCCGTGTGCAGATCATCTTTCAGACCGAAGAGGAAGTCAAGAGAAATATAGATATCCTGAATTCACTGAAAGATGAAATAAATAAAGGTTTAAGTGGAATAGAGTTTATTGTTGCCACTAAAGGGAGTGTTGTTCTGAATGTAGATATACTGAAGGGAATGTTTGAAACAGTTGACAAATTACAAAAGCTTTATTTCTAGAAAAGATTTTGGAACACATTAATGCCTTTACTACTGAGACTATCGATATAGTACTGTTACCGGTAGAAGGTTTGTAACTAAAATTTCATACAAAAAAACTTATCAATGTCACTTGAATACCAACAAATAAAACTCTTCTGTTCAAATTTAGTGAAATAAAAGCAGATAAAAAGAGCAATTATATATAATTTAAAGACCAATTTATATTAAAAGAATTGAAACATAAGGAATAGGGAAACCACTTTCAACGGTTAGAGAGAAATATAAAATAAAGCGCTAAATGCATGGTTTGTTTTTTATTTTACTTTGCAGAGTACAGACAATGGGAAAACCTAAAACAAATTGAAGAAATAGCTTGCCTAGACTTTGATATAGAGGCTGATTTATTGAAAATGGACGACACAATGAAAGAACAATTAAGACAAATATCTGATACCATCTTCAAACATTCCATCGGAAGCGGAACAAACAATACTGTTACTGCAACTCTACTACCTATAAATCTTGGTAACTTTTAATTATAATCACATAAAGTGTTAATACAGTAGAAAATCTAGTACCAAATGTTAACTCTCCTGTAAACACGGAACACTTTGTATTTTCAATGTTTTTTCTGTTATATTGAGGACGCCATACATATACCGAAAAAAAATCTTGTAAAAAGTAACAGTAAAAGAGTTTTGAAATAGAAAAACAAATCAATACAATGTTATCGTTTTCCACCTAACTTAACAATAATCTCAAATGACGAGTACAACATGCTTTTTGAGATTATTGTTAAATTAGGTAAAATGCTGCTATGTGCCAAATTGTTTTGGTATGGACATACCGTTTTCGAAATAATATTGATTGAAATTTCAACTGCTTTGTAAAACAAACGTTGGATGATATTCAGGGCCAAGTTCATTGTTCGAATAAATTATGACGTCGTCATGCCAAACATTGAAAACGACGAAGAGACGAAGAAGTCTACAAAGTTATACATTTCATTAACGACTTAGCAACATGAACCTCATAAATCAAAACTAGGGACGATCTTAGAGGCCCTTCAACATTTATGAGTATATATTTTTGTTGAACAATGGTGTTATTGTTTTCACATTGTATAGTGTATACTATTTTTATATTGATCATTTGTCTTATTAAATCACCAACACACAATGTGCAGTACTCGAGCTAGTCAACAACATAAGTTTATGTTGTGTCTTGCTTTAACTAGTTGAGTTTAGCTGTATTAAGTGGAAAGAAGACTATATAAGTACTGCGTCTTGAGTAAGCAAGTTTTCTTATAAATGTGTCACCTATTGTCATCTTTCAATCTGATATAATGTACTGATATAATTTTGATACTGTTATTTTAGGGTGTGAGATATTTTATCCTCCATAAAAATAGAAAATAGTTATCAAAGGTACCAGGATTATAATTTAGTACGCTAGACGTGCATTTCGTCTACATAAGACTCATCAGTGACGCTCATATCAAAATATTTATAAAGCCAAGCAAGTAAAAAGATGAAGAGCATTGAGGATCCAAAATTCCAAAACAGTTGTGCCAAATACGGCTAAGGTAATCTATGCCTGCTATAAGAAAATCCTTAGTGATTCGAAAAATTCAAGGTTTTGATAACAGGAAATTTAGAAAAATGACCACATTATTGATATTCATGTCAACACCGAAGTGTTGACTACTGAGCTGGTGATACCATCGGGGACGAAACGTCCACCAGCAGTGGCATCGACCCAGTGGTGTAAAAGTTATCAAAGGTACCAGGATTATAATTTAATACGCCAGACGCGCGTTTCGTCTACATAAGACTCATCAGTGACACTCATATCAAAATATTTATAAAGCCAAACAAGTAAAAAGTTGAAGAGCATTGAGGATCCAAAATTCCCAAAAAGTTGTGCCAAATACGTCTAAGGTACATGTAATCTATCCCTTGGATAAAAAATTCCTTAGTGATTCGAAAAATTCAAAGGTTTGTTAACAGGAAATTTAGAAAAATGACCACATTATTGATATTCATGTCAACACCGGAGTGTTGACTACTGGGCTGGTGATACCCTCGGGGACGAAACGTCCCCCAGCAGTGGCATCGACCCAGTGGTGTAAAAGTTATCAATATTGATCATTATCGCTATTTTCGAAGGAGTAGGTCCGGTAAGGACCGATTTTGGCCTCAAATTTCAGGTTCATCTAACAAAAGATTTTGACCACTTTTCAAACACTTAAGTGTCCATTTCATTTGAATCAATTAGTTTATGTGAAAGATTTGAACAGATCTAGTCATTAAAAACGATCCGATTCTAGCTCAAATATGAAAAACAACCAAATATACCGAAAAACGTCTCTTTTCGGATAGTTTTTGTCAAAAATGGAAGTATATATGTTATGTTTTATCATAAAGTACAACTTCCATTTCAATATTAAGGATGAACACGAATACGGCCACTTTCATTTAGCACAAAAACCGTTTAAAATTTAACTAAAATGCTAAAATTGTGAAGAATTCAGTAATTTAGCATGACTTTAAGGTAACAGTACCCGATATATATATATACATTGTATAGTAAAATATAGCCCATGTTTATGTAGCAGAAGCACTCTACTGCTAAATAAAAAACTAAAAGTTCACATTTTATCAATTTTGTAAAACTTCTATATTTTGAGGCCAAAAAGGGCTCTTACTGGACATACTCTTTTTCCTTTGATATAACTGACTGATCATTTCCTTTTTCATCACAGTAGAGAGCTATTAAATTATCGCTAGAAATTAAGGATGCATATGCCGTTGTCAGTAAAATTAACAACGTCGTCATAGGTGAAATAGCGAGAAACAGATTATCATTGTTAATCCAACTAGATTGGTTTTTTTACTTTAACTGTACCGGGTCAAGGGAGAAAATCAATCTTGTTGAGATGACCAACTAAAGTCTTTAATTCTCATGAGTTTTTATCTGTATTTTAATTTACTAAATAGAGCTGTTCTCTGAAAATAATTTCGAAATAGATTTCCGCTAATGTATTGAGAATAATATGTCTGCCATTCTGACTATGATTAATATCAAACGGGTTTACGTACGCTTGTGAATACAATTGAATTTTACAAAATTATTATAGTGAAAACAATGAGTGTTTTGTATATTATTGAAGAAATGACAAATTGCCTTTGTCATCGATGACCTAATGAATAGCCAATTGAATGTAAATAGCACATTTCGTTACTTATATTATAATAGGCCAACCAAGTTGAAGCAAGTTTTGTAATATTTATCCAAATCTAACTACTTTCAGTGTGATACGAGACTTCTTTTGAAAAGAGAGGGACGAAAGATACCAAACGAACAGTCAAACTCATAAATCGAAAATAAACTGACAACGTCGATCATTGCTAAAATTGAAAAAGACAAACAGACGAACAATAGTATACATGACACAACATAGTAAACTAAAGAAAAAGCAACAGGAACCCAACCAAATTATTGTTTACTGAAGTCCAGTGACAAATGTTTCATTTCTTGTCAAGACGACTCAGATCAGATAAAGAATATAGTTTCTTATTTATTTCAGAAAATATACCAATCACAGAGAAAGCATTCGCAGTAGCTCAAACACCTGTCAAATACAACCTTCCTGATTCTGTCACTTTGCGCCAACAGCTAGAATTTAAAGATTCAGGTATAGAAAATCCGAAATTATTAGACTGTTTCAAATAAGGCAAAACATTAGTGTTTACCGACTGTAAAAAAAGACTTATCACTTGTAGAGAAGATGGTACTGATGTGAATTACATTCCTCTGTCTTATATTCCATTTTTTATAACATAAGTAGATATCGATACTGTGGCGATATCATCTGACCGAATCATCCTTCTAACCAGTATATCTACGGGTGACGTCATCAGTACAATCAACACCAGTCATAGCTGCTTAGGAATATCCTATTATGATAATAACCTTAACGTTCTGTTTAAGAGGAATACAATACATGTGATGGACCTGGCAGGTGAAGTAAAACGTGATATACCTTTACCTACAGACAATATATCGAACATGACAGTACACAGAGACAGGTTGGTCTGTATCAATAATACATCAGTATACTGCTGCTTGTTAAATGGACAACTAATGTGGAAGTTTGAAGATGATCAATATAAAAGTTTCCGTCGTGTGACGTCAGATAACAAGGGGAATGTATATGTAACTTATTTGAATAATAACACTTTTGTGGTAGTTTCTGATAATGGTGGACATTTAAAAGAAATTCTAAACGCACCAAACGGAATGAAATATCCCTTTGGAATTCATTTTGACAAAAAAGACAATGTTCTCCTAGTTTCTAATTTCCATTCCGTAACAGCTTTTCTTTTTGACTTGAAATACAAAAAATAAATAAACAAGCATAATTTTTATCCAATAAGAAGTTTTCTTTTTGTGTGCATGGATCCAAACAAAATGATTTATTACTTCACTTCGCCTTGCCGAAGTAAAAAAATGCGAGGCTCTGATGTGCTTTTCTCCGGCTGAAGTGGAACTTGGGGTGCTGATCCCGGCGGCGGGGTTTGTGGTAGCGGTAGTGTTAACAATATATTACTAGTAGTTTGTGATTATTACAAATTATTGTAAATCCCTAGTTGCAGGTCAATAATTTTTTTAATGCAGTTGTATAAACGATTACAACTCTTTTCAACGGAGATTATTTAACCCACAACATCAGTGAAAGTATATTGACTATGAAAAATATTTGCCAAACCACACGTACTACGTTCATTTAAAGGAAAACCACTAATGATGGGTCAATGATATTTGGTATGCAAATGTTTTACCATTGGTACATCTTTTTTTCTACTGCCTATTGAATTTAAATGTTAGGTAAAGCTGATACGTTAGGTTCTGTCATTAGATGGTTCAACTCTTCATAGATATCTTATTTTACAGCAAACATTAGTGTTGTGTTCAAAAGACCCATCAATGACGCTCCAATAAAAAAAGAGTTAATTGTGTCAAATAAAGTACAGAATTAAAGGTTTTTCAAAAAATAGCTTAAGGTAATCTATGAACCAATAATGTTAAGTCAATAACATTTAGTATGCAGTCGTATTTTTATTTGCAAGTATAAATGCAATGCGATTATATGGCCCACATTGCAGTTAATAGTTTACCAGTTAAGGTTTGTGTTTTGGTTGTTTAAATAGTATCACTTATGCTGACTGATACAGAATGACTGCTGGAAATTGTTGATTTGAATCTTTGCCGGTTAAAAACAAAGATTCTAATACGACGTCCTTGTTACGCTTTGTAAACAAAGCCGTGTTCTAAAGAGCACAAACTATGTTTGACGCATGCGCACAAATTTATGTTTATATTAAAGTTATATCCATCGTTATCCTTTAAAATATATACATTCAAGTAGCTAACATAAACTTTTTTAATATATGTTATATCGAACAACATATATTTACCCTGCTCGTAATCTTTTAACTTATCAAATATAAAATGTAATGTAGACTCCTCGGGAGGAAACGGGACCAGCTAAACATTTTTACGGTATTTTCGTACGCTTCGACCTATAAAAATACTGTATTTGTCCTATAAGAATCGAAATAATTCCTTCATGTCATGCTCTATGCTCATTTTAACCTGGGTAGGCATTATATTTGACCACATTTTACACCTCGCTAACGCTCAGTGTAAAATATCGACAAATATAATGCCTACCCATATTACAATAAGCATAGAGCATGACATGAAGGAATTATTTCTTAACTCTAGAATTTGCTGCTTCTTCGCTGAACACATGTCATTAAGAACTAAGAGCAATCTCTGGTAGGCTGGAAGCAAATAGAACAATAAGTGACCACTCGTCCTACCAGTGTTCCATGGCGTACTATCTAACTTAAGTATTCAACCTCGAACAAGTGAAAAAAAACTGTACCATTGAGTTCCAGAACCAAAATAAAATAACTACTCAAAATATATGAAAGACATTCAATTTGAATAAAAGCGTAGAAAATATTAGATACATATTTTGAGTACATACCGTTATCCCTAGATAGTAGGTACAAATTACTATCGCTTGATATTTTTACTTCATCAAGGATAGCTGAAAGATACCAAAGAGACATTCAAACTCATAAATTGCAAATAAACTTACAAGGCCAGACGGGGGAAAAAATAAGACAAAAAAAATCAAACAACCGAAAAAAAAACCCGAAACATAGACACTAAAGACTGAGCAACAAGAACCCCGCCATAAACCAGAGTGATCTTAAGGGCTCAGAAAAGGTAAGCAAATAGTGTGCCACATATGACATCCGTCCTTTGTATTTATGTAAGTACAAAACCTGTAATAAGTCATAATCATTGGAAGGAGAACAGGATTGTAATTAACACAAATAGAACATATCCGTCGTCATCTGTGAATCATATAGTTGATACCCCTCATTGGAACTCGTCAAATGTCAAATATATAGTCTATATCGCTTTGATAAGTCATTTTCATGGGAAAGAAGACAGGATTGTAGTTAACACACATAGAACATATCCGTCGTCATCTGTGAATCATATAGTTGATACCTCTGATCGGAACTCGTGAAATGTCAACTTCACTATGTGAGTACAAAACCTGTGATAAGTCATATTCATGGGAAAGAGAACAGGATTGTAGTTAACACAAATAGAACATATCCGTCGTCATCTGTGAATCATATAGTTGATACCACTCATCGGAACTCGTGAAATGTCAACCTCACTAATTAGAACTCTTTGTTAAATATCTTCCATGTGAGCAGCAAACCTCTATCAAGGAAATCGTGATAGTAAACACAATCCCTGAAATATCGTATCATAAATTGCACATAAAACTTAGAAAAGGATAAAAATCGTTCACGTACAGTTTGCTTTAATCGTTCCAACAGCGGGATTTGAACGCGGACTGTAGATGTTAAACGAGTTTTTCCGTTGTATAGATAACGTAATAATGGTCAACCAGGTAAGCAATAAACAATGTCTCTTCAGTGATGCTTAAAGCGAACATATTTTAGAAACCAAATCATTATCACATATTTTGAAAAGCAATTCAAATCAAAATGTAAAGAAAGGATAGCAAAATTCAATCAAAGAATCAGCGCTTTGTAAAAGAGAGATAAATTCATTTGATGTTTAAATAATTTAAAAAATTTTACAACTGCAAATTTGAATTAAGCAATACCTGTATTTTCATGTCAGTTACAAAGTACCAACTACTGAGCTGGTTAACAATCTGGAATTTATTTGAATAGGAGAGACATCGACATAGTATACATAATGATATAAACGTTTACTTACAAATTGTATTACATTGGATATGCATTTAGAAATTTCAATTGCAAAAAAACAATATAAAATGTCTTGATATACTAGTTTTACATTGCGTTCTACAATGATCATACGGTACTTCTTTTTGTTTTTGTTTACATTAACACTTTTCAATAGAAATATATCGTTCTCTTCTCTTCGACGCAGGTCGTGGAAATCCTAACATGATACTGAGTGCGTTTGCGAAACTTGATTAATACGAACAATTTTTGTGTGTCTCAGGTGCAGGACATAACGAATTCTCGTTTCGATGCATTCATTTGCCCTTTTTAAATAAAAATAAACTGCCTAGGCTCGCTTTTTATACATTTGTTAATCACTGAAGTATTGATGTCCTTATATTTCTTATCGTATAATATTTATTGCATATTTCATAGTTATTTCAACGATGTAAATAGTATTCAAAACAGGAACAACGAAAATCGTTATGTGAGCTTTTTTATAAAGAAAAAAATAATTTTAATAAAAATAATATTTACAAATACAAAAAGAGTAAATCTATCCAGTTTCTTTAAGTTTAAAGAACAAATTAGGATATACGATACGATAATGAAAACCTCTTCGCTTGTAAGTCATCTACGATATGTATTCTCCTATTGACAAGTGAAGCAATGGCTTTACTGGGCGTTCACTATTATAAACCTTGTTCAACTTTAACGTAGCACAAAAGTATGAAATCTGTACGTTTTACACATTAAACATATAGATATTTATGTTATTATTGTTTTTATCTAGAAAGAGGTTAACATGTCTTCAATATGTACCCATTGTTTTCTCTAAGAATTGCTTGGCGGGATTAAACCAGTTTGATCATCAAAGACCAGTCCATCTATAGAAACGTGAACAGCCGTTGATTTTCTTGTAAAACGGCGGAGTTGAAAACATGCAATATAGTAATAATACTTAAGCTATTTCACATATAAATAATATAAGTTTAAAACTACTCTATTTGTCCCATATCATGCGCTCAGTTATTTTGTTCATCCGTTTGGTGACACTGATGGACGATTAGACATCAATAATAATTATAACGGCATCATTTTATCACACACATAATTATCTTAAAATAGACTGCCATTATGCAAATTAAAAACCTAAGCTCCGCCCGATCAGTTGAAAAAACATTGGTAATACTTTAGAATCAATATTTACCCGAGATAGAAGTCTGGGATTTATTTGTTTGATAATAGCAGTTAAAAGAGCCACCATTTGCATAGGTGGTAACATTATCTATTTCTATAATTTTTTTAATTAATCATGGTCTTATGATCTGATGTTTTTACGAATGACTTAATTAACTGGTTTGACCTTTAAAAAATCAAAATGGCGACGATACAGAATGACGTAGTTGCTCATTCTGCTGTAGTATTAGAATCACTATAAAATCGAAGTAAACAACATCAGAACGGAAGAATTCATCAGACAGTAAGTTTATTTCTAAATAAATTTTAAATGTTCCTTGTTTGTGTCAAAAGCTCTGTGAGAAGTTAGAGGATTGAATATACGTTTTTTGGACAAACAAAATGGCCATATGCATAAAGCAAGAACGGTTATTTTGCCGAAATAACGATGGAAGTCTTACTGGAGATGGCTCATTTCTATTTTCTCAAATTATTGATGTAAATTAAAATGTTTATTGTTATGATGATCTTTGAAAATTACACTACATAATTTATTTACAGCAATGCACATGCATGGTAATAATTTGAAAGGATTGTTAGTCTATTTTTAAATGCTAAAACAAGCAAAATGTAATATTTCAAAATATATTTACAAAAACATGGATTTAAAATAATAGTTGAGAATATTTATCACCTTTTCTACTTTGATGGCTCGTTTTAGTATAGGTTAAAAACAAGCATATTGTTTCCCTTTTAAATTAAACACCCTTCTACAAAAAGGGCAATATAAATATAGTGTTATAATTTTTACATGTCAGTATTGTAATTTGTTTGTCTGATTTAAATTTGATTTAATTTGACAGAGAAGCTACTCATGTTCCTGCATCTTTGTAGTTTGTGATAGTTTGTTAAACGTATGACTTGAATTACAGTTTAGGCTTTTAAATCAACATAGTGAAGTAAAAGGATGATTTAGTTGTTATGTTTGCTTAAAAATGATTAAATTCATACAAAAACAAGAATATACCAGACGATAAGTTTTTAATTAGTTTTTCCTTATATTCACACTGATACTGTTTCGGTCAAAGGGTTTATGAGAAGACGCGCAGTTAGTATTTATGATACACCGATAACTATCATGGCAAGTTTTGTTTTTATCATTCTCGTTGATCTCCTCAAACCTAAAGATTGTGTCTAAAATAATGAGGACAATTATTATATACTTTAAAACCATAAGGATCTAAAATGAATGCATGTGTCCGCTTTCCGCTTAAATAGGTTGTTCTTATGCTTTCGTTCTTGTTAATACACAAATAGTCAACGCATGGACCTTTGAAACAGGCTGTAAAGGACGATTTTAGAGCATCAAAATGAAATATTGCCATGAGACTCTCTTCAAATATGAAATATTCAAGTGCTTGAATGTTTGCTTGTTTAATTGACAGATATAGGTATCGATTGTGTTTATGTTTAAGTTTGAAGAATTTTATTTGTTTTACAACAAAATTGTCACTTTGATTTTAATTAAAATCTCGTGCAGTGAAACAGATCCTTAAAGAATTTTACAAATTTCAGATCCCCCATTTGTGTAAACTAGCGCGTGTGATCCTGAAAAATATTATGGTTATATTATACACTCTTGGTTTTTTTTAATCAATAAGACATCAGCAAAGGCGAATCCTTTCAAATAAAACTTTGAAAGATACGAATGAGATGAATAATCGGAAGACAGTGCCCTCACACGAAAAAACCAGAAATAAAACAGTTCATCTCTTCCTATTAAATGGAAATTCTTTTCCAAGACTCTTTTTTTTTTAAACCAATTAACAATTATTTAAACTTAATTGTCTAAGTTTATCATCAATGCCATAGGTATTTCAATTATGTAAAACGCATGTTTACATGAAAAAATGTATGATATGAGTACGTCTATAGTTATATTTGACTTATTCGATTTGTTTAATGAAACAATGCAGACAATACAACAATAAACCATGACATTTGAGTATCTCGATCGAACGGATTTTCCGGACATCAAACACCAGGGAAAAACTTACAAGTTGAAAATAACATTTCAAACACGAAATGCGAAACTTTAACGAATTAGACTATTTACCGAATTTGTAATCACATAAGCAACACGACGGGTGCCACATGCGGAGCAGGATATGCTTACCCTTCCGGAGCACCTGAGATCACCCCTAGTTTTTGGTGGGATTCGTGTTGTTTATTCTTCAGTTTTCTATGTTGTGTCATGTGCACTATTGTTTTTCTGTTTGTCTTTTTCATTTTCAGCCATGGCGTTGTCAGTTTGTTTTAGATTTATGAGTTTGACTGTCCCTTTTGGGATCTTTCGTCCCTCTTTCAAAATTTATAGAACCCTATAATAAGGCGAAAAACGCACAATAACAATGCAATGAAAACAAACACCTGCCGGTATTTAAACAACCCATACATTGTGTTAATTTTCAAGGGTTATGAGGTTATCGGACCTCTGTTGACACTACTCTCAAAATACATGGTTGGTGCGTTACAAAACTGTTGAACTTGGCAGATGAACACAATTTATTTAGTTAAATTGTTTTCAGTTTTTACATCCAAACAACATTTTGCTATGGAAATAAATTATAATAATGGACTTTAAAAACAATACACATATTTTGATGACTATTTTAAATCTTGATTGGTTCTTCTGTTAAGAAAATTAATACCTGACTTACCTGATGTTATCGGAAATAACTATCATTTTCCTTTTCATATATATATATATTGAAAATTTAAAAAATGAGAATTGAAAGACTGTTGTAATATAACTTTTCTGTTATATTGTGAATCAATTATTTCTTAATTGAAAATTTTAAAAATGAGAATTGAAAGAATACTCTAGTGTTGCTTTTTTCAAATTCTGTCCGTTTATAAATAACATCTATCTAATTTAAATGTACTAAATAATCTAAAACTTGAGTGACTCTTGTGAAGATTATGTAATACTGTATGTAATAGATGTAGTAACTATTTCATGAAGGAACGTAATCTTTCCTACTTTTCCATTAAAATATCGGAAAAAATGTATTTGCACATTAAATGACTTTCTGTTTATAAAATTAGAAATTATTAAGAAACGAATGTTTCAACTCTCTCAGGCAAAGTTGACTTTAGATCAATTTGGTTATTTTTTTAAAGAAATTTTGACATATAGCTCATCAATAATTTCGGTACTTTTACATCTTCGGATTTCAAAGGTTTGACTTTGAGCGTTCCGGATGAAGGTAAATTCAGAAAAGCGCGTTGGACACAAGAAATCAATAACGTGTTATTTCAATATTTTACGCTACCGGGTCGATACCTCTGCTGGTGGACAATCAGTCCCCGAGGTTATCATAAGTTCAGTAGTCAGTATTTCGTTACTTACAGAATTGAGCACACTTTACTAAAATTGTCCGTTTATAAATTTATAAATTATCAAGAAAGTAAGGTTTCAACTCCTTCAGGCACATTTGGTTTAAGATGAATTTGGATATCTATTTAAGAAATTTTTGACATATAGCTTTTAAACGGATTCGGTACTTATACATCTTTGGATTTTAAATGTTTGACTTTAAATGTTCCGGATGAAGGTGAATCAAGAAAAGCGCTTCGGACGCAAGAAATAAATAAAGTGTTGTTTTCATTTTTTTTTAAATATGATAGTCAGAGTCCAAAATGTGACACAGGTAATAGATAACTATCTTACTCTGGACGTAGATAAGTGCTCATGTCAGAATATGCTACAAAAAAAGTAAGAAACAATTTTCGTAAGATGTTTTGGGGTAATCACACAAAGAAAGAATACAAACTATTTCATTTTAGATTTGCATTCAGAACATCTAAAAGGTAAATACATCGCTTAGCTTCGGCCAGTTAAATTGAAAATTGGCTGTTGAGAAAATATAGATGTGTCTATAAAAAAATTGCCATTTTTTTTTTATAGAAATCAGCAAATACAAACACATTGATAGGCATCTTATATTATCAATTCTCAATAAAACATTAGACAGAAAGTATTCGTTTATGGTGGCTATGTCACCAATTATCAATAAAACTCAAGAATTACAGCATTCATTTAGGTTTTTGGTCAAATCTGAATAAAAACTAAGAACTACGGTATTCGTTTAGGCTGTATTATCAACTCTCAATGACGTATCGAAATAAAAAAGGAAAAAGGAGGATGTTTAACTATAATGTTTGGTTTTAACAAGATAAAGCATGCTGATTACTATTTCTATCACGATATCAAATTTTATTTGCTAATGAATGGCTTGAGGCTTTCACCTATTACATTTTTTTTGCAGATAGATATCATTTCGTTATGTCTACAAGGTTTTGCCTGTCAGAAATAAGGTGGTGGCCAGATATAATACCATAGCATTATGTCAGATCTATTCAAACATCGTCATGCGAAGTTAGGGTGCATGGTTCTGAGATTGTTTCCTAAAGTTATGCAGATGATTTTGAAATATTTTGTAACTGCACAAGGGTTAAGAAGAAAATATTTGCAGAATGATTTTCGTTTTGTTTTTACGGAAAAGGAAATTGCTTTAATGGACAAGCTTCCAAATATGGATGAATTTACAATTGAAATATGCTACAAAATACTAAGATCTGAAAATATGTTAGATGAACCAAAATGCAGATGGGGAAATGTCCCCCATGATACTGAAATCGAAATTGCCGATGACATACAACGGCTAATAAAAGCAACAAATTCAATAATTGGCATCAAATCAGATGAGGTAACCGAACACTTTATCAAAAAGTTGCTAGACGAAATAAAATTGATGGTCACAAGAATTGATTCTTATTTGGAACAAGACACTTTAAGAAGTATGTACAGCAATTTGTGTGTATCTGAAACAGATTGTATTTCCATTTTACAAGCTCTTACAAGTGTAAAAGTAATTGAAGGTAAGTTAAAAAATATTGGTATAATGAAAAGAAAATTTACAAGATTAAATGATGTGTATATAAAAAGTTAATCGGTTATAAATTTTCTGCTCGAATATTTTACCCATTCTCAATATCAATTTTAATCAAATCATATACAGGTCATTCAAGATACATAAATTTTGCAATACGAATTCTGCATTACAAGTTCTAAATTATAAGACGAATTACCATCAACAAATAAAACCAATGTTCTGATACAATTTGTCTTATACATACGAAAATAATTTCGAAAATATCTCATTATAAAAATCATACAGTCTCCCTTTATTCCTGAATGTATTACTGTGTTATAAGTCAGATGCAATTGATTGATTTTCAAATTTGTCTTTAAGTGGCAGAATCTTTAGCGAATACTGATAGTAAGGAGAAAGAAAGGTTTTCAAGGCTGGCGATCCCTATCATCGAAACTTTTCCTAACATTCTTCGAGATGTTATTAAAAAAACCATGCCTGCCAAACTGCTGTATAAAATGTGTGTGGCAGATCTAAAATACTTTTATGACGAACAGGTAACAATCATCAAAGAGGCACCGCAATCAAATTCTTACGGTTCGTTCGACGTAACATTAATTTGCAAACTATTGAAACGGTTTAAATTAATACCATCACCAACAAAAGGCTGGAACAAGCTTCCAGACAAATTAGACATAAGTGTAGGAGATGATGTTCAACGAATTCGATCCTACAGAAATAATCTTGCTCATCGAAGTGACACCAAAGTTGACACAGAGGAGTTTAATAAATATTTTGAAGATTTCTGTGGCATTGGATTTAGAATGGATAGGTATCATCTCCAAACGACGAACTATGAAAAGGAGATATTTGATTACAGAATATGTGGGATGGATACAACGATGCAGAAAAAATTTGAAAATGCGATGAAGGAGATTGAAAATATTAAACGTAAGACTGCATATGTATTCGTAAGCGCTGTATGTTTTATCTATTTATGAGACGCATCCGGGTGCGGGAGTTTCTCGCTACATTGAAGACCCATTGGTGGCCTTCGACTGTTGTCTGCTGTATGGTCGGGTTGTTGTCGCTTTGACATATTCCCCTTTTCTTTTCTCTATTTTATTTTATACTTACTTATAAACTGGATTATATACATTCTTCAATTCTACACATAACAATATAATCTTTTTGTTAAGGTGTTTTAGTATATATTTTACAACACAGTCTTTAATTGAAGACTTCGTAACACACATTCTTTACTCATTTACTTATTTCTTGTACAGTATACATTCTTTAAAAAATGACTTAATAACAAAGTATTGTTTTGCCTGAACGACACACATTCTTTGATTATAAAATTATAACACGCACTCAATATATTTTTTTTGCAATATACAGTTTTTAAGGACAGTACAACACACAACCAGCTGTCAGAAAAGTGAAAAACTTAGCCAGTTATAACTCCAGGCATAATCCACAAATTTGCAACATAACAAAGTCAGCAATATGACAGTTTTTATCGATACGAAGTTTGTGTTGTGAATTTCGGAGTTTGGTGTATTTCTTTGATTACTTTTATCAAATTTGAGAATTTTAACTATCTAGCTTACCTAGCATTTGTAATATTTATCGGGTTCCCACAAAAGTGAATTCAGAAATATATGTTAAGGAAACACTTGGTGATGTTTAATAGTTTTATAATATTTTTTTAGCTAATCAAAGTTTGTGTTTGTAGGTTGCACCTACACGAGGGACAGTCAAACTCATATAAATATATAAATTAAACTGACAGGACCATGGCTAAAAAAAGTAAAAGACAAACAGACAATTAACAGTACAAAAGACCCAACATCATAGATTATGCAAGTTCCCATAAAAAACCTTTACGGCTAAACCTGTACCATTTTCAGTATGAAGTTACGTTAAAGATTATATTTTATAATTGAAAGCTCATTATGTACTATTTTTTCAAAGGTCAATATAAAGGGCTGTCAGCAGATTTTCGACATTTCTATTCATCTAATTTCTTAGTGCTTAGACGCATACTAAGACTCTGTCTACCCCTCCCTTCGTTTTGGTCCTTCATCAGAATTCAATTTGGCCGCTGGTCATGTGTTTTTTTTACTTGGAACATTCCTCATTGATGTACGAGACGAAATATAGATATCATATCTGAAAACCAAGATGTAAACACACAAATATATATGAAGGTTATCTATCTTCTCAAAAGAGACGTGGTTTGTGAAACAGTTGTATTTACAAATCTCAACTAGTAAAAAGAGAATATCAATGCAAGATATTTTATAATTGTGTCATATCTTTCCATCGATAGTGAAATTTGAGAAGAGGCCAATCAAGTTCTATTGGGGAGACGATTTTGACACATGGTTGACGAATCTTAGATCCTTGCTAAGGGAAGAAAGATTAGAAGGTAATTTGCATTGATATAAATAAAATATTTCGCCGTGTTAGACATTTTCAAGTAAAAACAAAATTTGTGTAAGAAATGAGATTTTACACTATACAATAAATGTATACAACTTCAAAAACAACAGCAGTCCCGTATAAAGAAAACAAGGAAAACAATGAGGATTATTGTGTTTTATTTAAATGTACCCATATTTTGAGGAATAAGTCTTTTTGAACATTAAAATTATTATAAAAAAATAATGGTTTCTTTAGATAGAGTCATATAGAGAGTTATACCGTGTTTCATTCAATCCACATAGAAAGAAAGAAATGGCGAAACTGACAAAATTAAAAGTAGTGTACTGCCCTATATGTAACGAAGGAGTTTACACACAAATTTCGGTATGTTTCCTAAAACAGGAACAAAAGATACCGCAGGGACAGTCAAACTTATAAATTGAAAATAAACTGACAACGCAATAGCTAAAAATTCAAAATACAAACAGGCAATCAATAGTACACATGACACAACATAGAACAATAAAGGAACAACAACACGAACCCCACCAAAACAAGGGGTGATCTCAGGTGCTCCACAAGGGTAGGCAGATCCTGCTCCACATATGCCACCCGTCGTGTTGCTTATGTGATTACAAATCCGGTGAAAAGTCTAATTTGGTAGGTCACATTCATGAAAGGCGAGGGGGATTGAAGTTACGACGTAAAGAGCATATCCGATATCATTTCTGAAACGGTTATTCCATAACAGTCAAACCGCTCGTAATGGTTAAATAGATTCCTTGTGAGGAGGAGCCCTCTATTAAGAAAATCATGATAGGAAATGCAAGCACGGGAATATCGTATCAATTGGGAGATATATTCAACGCATTCAGGTGCTGCTGGAATGTTGCTACTTAGAAATGTGAAGTTCACAATTGGAAAGCTGAAATCATCTCTTGTGTCGTAAAGTTTTATTTTTCAACCGACCCTCATTGGCAATTTTTAGATGTAAGTCAAGATATGAGTCCGACTTAACTGTATTTGTTATATCCTTTATCTCTAATTCGATGGGACAGATGTGTTCAACATAGTCACCAAATTTTGAATTATTTGGTGAAAGAACAGCATTTATATAGCGGAAAGTAGAGTGAAAGTATATAGCTAACTTCTCAAAGGTTTTAACACATTCGTTATATTATTTATGTTTATTTCTGTAGGAAGACAGAAAGTCCGTGTACAGATCATCTTTCAAAGGGCGGATGATGTCGAGAACAATATTGAAGTTCTTAATTCACTTACAGAAGAAATTAATGATGGCCTAAGCGGAGTTGAGTTCATTGTTGCCACTACCGGAAGTCTAGTTCTGATTATAGATATACTGCTGGAAAAGTTAGAAACAGAAGACAAGTTACTGGCTACACTGGCTTTATTTCTAGAAAAGATTTTGGCACGGATTACTACCGTCACTTCTGAGACCATCGATATAGTTTTGTTACCTGTAGAAGGTTTGTTAGAAACATTGAAATCATATTTGATCCTCGGTTTTTAAAGATATACACTATGTTTAATTGAAAAAAAATAAGAATAATTATTTGCCATCAGAAACACACTTGCCCAAACTTTTAAAAAGAATAATGTATCTGTTTAAGGTTATTCGTTTTAACGAGACGTGACAAAAATTGTTTCAAGCCTTTGGCATTAGCAAGTATTTTACTTCAGGAAAGAAAGAAAGACAAAGATGATTATATTTTTAATCCATCTTAAGGGTTTAAGGTTTTTATTCTGAATTGATCAACGTAATTTATCTTACAAATAGGGTTAAATATCCTTGAATGCTGTCAGTAAACGAATATTCGAATCTATAAAAGGATCATTTTTTAATGAGATTCATTGTTAAAGGTACACATCTGTATCCGCAAAATCAGTGTAGAATCCATAATTTTTGCCAAATAAATCTGCAAACTCTCTACAATAAAGATATGAAAGTACGTATACCTATAAATGCATTACATGTTTTTGTTTCCTTTGCAAAATCTGGACTGAGCTGAATATATACAGATTAATTGTGGGTATTTAAGTAACGATTAAAAGATGTGTTAAATACAAAGTACGAAAAAGCAAAACTGGGAGAGGTTTAGATATCCTTATAATATGCCTTTCTCATTATTGTGAGCTGTCGATATCTTGCAACTAATTGTTTACCTTTAACATGTTTAAATACTTAACATGCATGTGTTTCATGTGATCTTAAGTATAGTAAAGAAAAAAGTGCAAATGAAATTCAACAAAAATCTTTTGTAATAAAACAATACTTAATCATCTCGAAAAGTCATATCTAAATACATAAATTTAAGCAACAGTAGTTAAGCTATGTTTTCATCGCATTCGATTAAGAAGATACAAATATAGATATTAAAAGTAATAAGGGAATCCAAAGGGACAGGGTGCATTGATAGGTCAAGCGTCTACCGTGCGAATTCACATTTAGTTTAAATATCCTTATCGAGGAAAACGACAGGATTGGTTAATTCAAACACTCTGCTGGTATCTTAAATCTATGTGTTGGAAGTGTTGGAAGTGAGCTGTGTGTGAGAAAACGAAACTAATTATAATTTATAGCTGACGGTACCTAATAAGTTTCAAATACAATTGATTGCTTAACACAAAATTATCTTTCTTTATTTCACCTCACAGAGAGCACACAATGGCTTACACCAAACACCATGGGAAAACAGGTTTATCTCGAATTTGACATAGAAGCCCAGTTGCTTGAAACCGACGAAAAAATGGTAGAACAATTAACAAAAATATCTGACGCTATTCTCAAGCATTCAAACGGAAGTGGAACAAATCAGAATATTACTGCAACACTCCTACCTATGGATCTTGGTAACTAGTTTATAAGTACAGTGTTATTATGTATGTGCCTGTCCAAAGTCAGGAGCATGTAATTCAGTGGTTGTCGTTTGTTTATGTGTTACATTTTTGTTTTTAGTTATTTTTTTATATAAATAATGTTACCAACTTGGTAGATTTTCTGATTTGCTTCGTATCAGGTACGGACGGTATGCAACTCAACGGTTATTGCTTTGTATACATGTAGGTATCATTTAAAGTATAAGATTGCCTCATTCGTCAGGATAAAAGACAAAAATAAATAAATGCAACATATAATCAAAAACCTATAGAGACTTTTTATTTGATAACGATTTCAATATTTCGACAACTCTTTGTATATGTTTCTTCGTGAGAATACTAAGTTGTGCACAAGTGCATGAATTAAACAGACCCTAATCAAGCTGAGTTGATAGGCCTTTATATTCTAAATAGATAATTGTGTTTTTGTTTGCTAGAGGTATTTTTATTTTGTTTATTAAAAGAATATTTTCGAATAACAAGTCAAAATTGTCCTGATCATACAATTCCTTGCATCATTTGAAATAAGTTATTATCATTTAAATTATGCATTTCGATCATAACAGTAGAATACACTTTTCTTGAGAGATAGAGAGAAGCCTTTTTCAGATTTCTTATTGATTGAAAAGGGGCACTCATATATTCTTTTTATCAACAACTGGAGATTATTTTTTATAAAATGCATACTAAAACAACTCCCTGAAAAAACTTTCCAAAAATAAGTATTCACTTTTCTGTTGGTAATTAAAAATAACACCAATGTCTTGAATCATTGATTTAAAAAAAAGACTAGAACCATTCTCATATAATTAAGAAAACATTATGACACTCATGGTCATTGAATATTTTATAAGCGAACCTTTTACTTTTATCTTTCGTCGTACACTAAACTTTGTTTACATTTCTTGTATGAAGATTTTAAAAACAAATTCAGAAAATATCAGAATAGGATAAATAACAAATTTGAACTACTGAAATAAGTGACCAAAAAAGAAAATACATTAAAGAAAGTGAAAAATTGATACTTATAATTTACAGAAAAAAAGACTTTTAAATCATATGACATACCTTTTTCATGTATACTTATAGACTTGCTCAGCCGGGTTTAGTATTTTAATTCACTTTTTTATAGAATAGTTTTATTCTTCAAGTTGACTTCACAATATCTATTTAGTCCACGAGAAGATAATTCGTTTTAATTTTATATTCATCATTAATACACGTGATGGAAAGCAAGTCAAAAATTATGAATATTTGAACTAGATGTTACAAAGATTTATATTTTTATTCAAATAATTGTTTCTCCAATAGGACTTTGCATCTATGACAGCTGTTTATTCGGGACAATTATATGATTTTAATGTAAACCTTGTTGTACGAACGTACATGACTTTTATGAACGCACCTACGCATGTGAGATTTCTGCGGGGTTTTGGTGAATGTAAACAGAAAGATATTACTTATACATCCAATAGTTTCTAGCTTTGTTAAACATGAATTAAGTTTAATATAAACAGAAGTAAATGTATATCAATTTTGTTTCTTGTTATTTGCACTGGATATTTTGATAATTATATTTTTTAGGTTTCATCACAATATTCTTATATATTATTGCCTTTAAATCCCCTGACTTAGTTAAGAATTTCTTTCAGTTACTTTCAGATGGAGATTTTATTTAAAAAGAAGTCCTGCATCATTAAGTCATTGTGCTTCTGAAGGTTATCGAAATGATAGTTTTAAACATATATGTATACTCAAATTTAAATACGTCGGATATCATTTTTAAAGATAGTTCTTGTTTAAAGTTCGTACGATAGTTGGCACGGTAGCAAATCGGATAACCTCTTATAGATATTGATTTTTTTTGCGATAGTTATGGTTAAATATTTGAAGTGCAATCTTTTCTAAAAAATATTTGTTATTAAATATTTCTCTCATATCACGAAATACACAATTACAGTCGTTTGACGAGGGTATCACCAGCCCAGTAGTCAGCACTTCCGTGTTGACATGACACCGCTGAGTCTTATGTAGACGAAACGAGCGTCTGGCGTATTAAATTATAATCCTGGTACCTTTGATAACAATTTACACCACTGGGTCGATGCTACTGCTGATCACCAACCAAGTAGTCAGTACTTCCGTGTTGACACGAATATCTATTATGTGGTCATTTTTTACAAAACTTTGAATTTTTCGAAAAAACTAAGGATTTTCTTATACCAGGAATAGATAACCTTAGCCGTATTTGGCACAACTTTTTTGAAATTTGGATCCTCAATGCTCTTCAACTTTGTATTTGTTTGGCTTTACAAATATTTTGATCTGAGCGTCACTGATGAGTCTTATATAGACGAAACGCGCGTCTGGCGTATTTTAAAAATATAATCCTGGTAACTATTTTTGATTAAGTAAATACTAGGTTTAATTGACTCATTCGACTTTGTGCATATCATTTTTTCAAAAGTGAATATAGGCGAGTGACTTATTTAAAAAAGACGCTTAGTTAACGACTTTAATGCACCCACCTAACACACGACTGTATTATATATCATTCGAAAGCTGATAATCTGTACTTTCTGTTTTGCCCGGTCGTAAAAAAATCGTACGGTGCATTTTCTGTTAAATCAAGGTCAAAGGTCATGAAAAAAAATTTCCAATTTTTGCGATTATTAAACAAAACGCTATTTTCTAATTCTTTTACCCTAATATGTTTCAAAAGATCATATGAACTTTATGGAACATGATACATAATTTCCAAATTAAACAAAAAAATAAGAAATTTGATGCGCAAAATTTCCCGAAAATTGAAATTGATCACAAATCCTAAAAAAATGAAAAAAAAAGCAAAAAGCAAAATATAGCTGGGGAATCGATATTTGTAATGCTAGAACATAGAATAATGTATATATTTTAGGTCAAGGAATATTTGTTTTGTATTTTTAAGATGTTCTTATTTATTTTTGATCATGGAACAGCCTTCTTTTGAAGTGTTTGCAGTTGCCCAAAAATCTACCATCTTCAAATAGCGATCATTTTGTTAATTTATGTTAAAATAGCACATCGCTAATTGTGAATATCAGGGAGGTGAATGAGATTTCATAATAAAAGAAGGGATATTCAAAGTTAGAACATAATATACGCGAGGTAATTGAGGTTAAACTGTTTTTTACTAGGTCAAACTTTTTTACTTTTTGTAATTATGTTTAAATGAAAACATGACTTTGCTACTAAATCGTAGGCAACATTGAAATAAGTAACCTTGGTTACAAACACTTGGTTGTCTAGAGCAGGATGTAAACGAACTAAATAAAATGTGGCTGTTTCTTATTTAGTTTAAAATCGTGTTATATTAAATCATATTAAATGTGTTTAGAAGTGTAATCGCTTTAATTATTTGAATAAAAGATGCTTTGGGAAATTTCTACATAAGCTTTTAATATACAAAAGCATGTCATTGTGGATGTAAAACACTATAAGCAGTGTATACTAACAAAATGACAAGATTAAATACCCTTCTTTACCTTATAAGATCATTCACTGTTTTAGGAGTGATCGTTTTGATGGTATGCTGTGTTTTGTGGACTGTTGTTCGTCTCTTGGACTTAATTTTTATTTTGTTCATGGTTTCAATTAACTTTATTTGATTCATGGTTTAAGATTTTGATTGTCCCTTTGGTATTTTTTTTTACTTTAAAGACATTAAGTTGCAGTAATGAAAATCGGCCAAAAATCACCTCAAAGAAAAGTGAAGAAGATAAACGCAATAAGACAAATATCCGCGAAAATACTAAGTAACTTAATTTGCTCACGGTGATATATATAGAACCAAATCGTTATCATGATACATTTAGCTACACTGATCTATCATTTTAAAACCTTCTGCTACTTGAAAAGTGAAGAAATATACTATAGGGACATCAAACTCATAATTGAAAACGAACTGACAAAGCCGGGCAACAAACGAACAAGACAAGCAACAGTATACAAAACACAACATATAAAGCTACAGATTGAGTAACACAATCTCCCCAAAAAATTTTGAGTGAACTCAGGGACTCCCAAACGGTAGGCAGATTATGATCCACATGTGACGACCGTCTTAGTTTAAACATATTTATTTATAGTGGATTGGGAAACAAGTTTTGCAACTTAAATTAATTTTTCCACTTTGCGTGAGCAAGTTCTGCCTTGTAGCAGCATTAGTCTGCTCTTTTTCGAAATCTACAAACGTGTGTTTAACGTGCAAGGGATATGGCTCTCTCTTTACACGGGTCAGCAATTTATCGTCCCCTTCCAACGGACTTTCATTGTTTCCTTAAGACCATACTCACAAATGGTGTCTAGTAGAGCCGAAAATTCAGTCCCTGAAATTTTCCTCACGGAACGGGAATCGAACCAGGAACCTTTGTGTTAGTAGTTCGATGCACTAACCACTACACCACTGCTCTCTTTTACCCGTCTTGTGGCTCATATATGTCCTAACTCGGTGCCAAGCGTTATTCGGTTGGTGTCATTCACGGCAGAGATGACGACAATTTGGTTACGTCGATGGAACTTATCAGTCGTCATCTGGCGAAACAGATATCTCATAATTGTCAACCAACTCGTAGTGGCGTCCATGAAATTTTCAAAGGGCTGATTTCAACTTTGCATTTGAACTCTGGTTAAGAACCATGTTTAAACCACAATTTTTCTTCAAATGTCCTGTACCAAGTCAGGCATATGACAGTTGATATCGAATAATCTGTTTCTTTGTATGTTGGCGTGTGTTTTTTGTAGCAGTTCAGTGTTTCTGTTATATCGTTGTGTTCCTCTTATAGTTGATGCGTTTCCCTAGTTTTTGCTTTGTTACCCGGATTTATTTCAGTTACTAGTAAATCAATTGATCACTATTGAATAGCGGTAAACTATAGTTGACTTTATTTCAGAGGAGTTGCGGCTCAATAAAATCGGTCTCCTCCTTTAGTAGTATAGATATGCAGGCGTTGCTATAATGTTGTTAGATGGAAATGAGAAGTTTATAATTTTGTAGTAAGGGGTGGTTTTATGGGTTGTTTTATGCACATTTCTATTGTCGTAAAACTTTTTCTCAACCAACCCTCATCATCGATTTCAAGATACGTAATGGAGTAAACTATATCTGTTAAGTCTTTTATTTCCAATTTCAATGGATAATACGAGTCCAACATTGTCACAAATTTTGCACTCTTTAGTGAGATGACATCATCTATATAGTGGAAAGTGAAGTTTCAAGATAATGATAGCTTCTTTTCAGTCTTCATTAGAAACTCTTGCATAAAGTCATCCTTGTATGAAAAATTAACTATTCATTCAAGCTATTCAGGAAGTCTAGTTGTAACTAGAACCTTTGCGTATAAATGGATATTTTTTCTTCAAAATTATTCTTATTTTATGAATAAATACATGTAAACAATGAACAACGCAGTTCAAGCAATCAAGAAATCAAGTTTTATAATGTGTTTACTGGTTTTTTGAAATTCTTTGAAATTGGTCTAAATTTTCAATTCACATAAAATAAATAAAAAGGTCTTTTTACTACATCAATATTGATATAAATGAAGCTATAAATGAGACAATTAGAAAAGTCAAAAATATGTTTATTTCAGACTGGTAGTTACAATGCAGATTGCAATCTCTTAGTTTTACCCCCTTTATTTCAAGCAATAAGATGATTTGCGCACATATTTTTTTACTTTAAATTTTTCAGATTCTTAAGAATTTGTTTATTAAATCTTAAATTGACTACATACAATGTTTAAATAGGAAGAAATTCTTAAAAGCAGTGTTTTCGCAGATGGCGTTTTTTTGGGCAACTGTATGAGTTGTTATGATTTGCTGTTTGATTAGAAGTGAGCATACTTTTAGGAAATTTTATGATGTCAAAAACTTCTTTGTTAGTCATTACAGGGTATCACTTAGTTTTAAGTGATTAGCAGTTGCACCAGAAAGAAAAATTTGGGTTTTCACACATTTTGTTAACTTTTACTCGAATTTCAGGAAACATGTGCTTTCTGTCAAAAACACGCTTTAAATATTAAAAAATGCATTTGAATAATGACTGTTAATCGCTCTGGCTAAAAATTGTTTGCATATGTGAATTAAGTATATAAAAGTCATATAATGCAATCAGGCTGAAATCTTCAAAAATATGCACTTATTCGTCCTTGGCCTTTGATCTCGATTTGACGGAAATTGCACCGTACGATTTTTTTACGACCGGGCAAAACAGATAGTACAGATGTGTAGCTTTAAAATGATATATAATTTAGCCGTGTGTTAGGTAGGTGCATTAAAAATTTAATTTTATGGTTAAAGTCACTCGCTTAATAGACATGTTAGATTAATAACTATTATTGACAATTATTGACAATTGAGAGTCGAGAGTCTATAGTTGAGACATCTAAATTATGAATACTTACAAGGAAGCTAATAAACTAAGAATTCCAAATGATAAAATTGAAATCATTCCTTCATAAATTTTATGGATGCCATCACGATTTGATTGACCGTTATTAAAAACTCGTTTCACAGATGATATCGGATATGTTCCAAACGTAGTAACTACAATACCCTTCCCTTCCATGAGTATAAATGATTAAACTAGTGCCTAACTACAGAATAATTCGATAAGAATGGGAAAGACATCATAATAACATGAATAAGGTATCCACAATTGTGAAATACTGTCCCCCTTTTACAAACTGTTTTTGCTTTCAAATAAGAGGGACAGTCGGGAAGAATATTTCAAGAAAACAAGAATGTAATAAAATTAACGGTACCAATTTTCTTACACGAGACAATACATGTCTTTTCCAAAATATCCAAAGCTTTTGTTTGAATGATGAACTCGAGTCCTTTTTTTATACTATTTCAGAAAATATGTCGACAATAGAAGACGCAGATGTCGAAGCTCAAACACCAGGTAGGAATAAACTTGTAACATGCTAACTGTTTTTTGTTTATTTAAAAAAAAAATTACATAACACTATCTTTAAACAATACCTCGAATTAATGCATCCCACGCAACCAAACAAACACAATTGTTACTGCTGGTCTGATGAAGTCCAGGTGACCTCATTCTAAGATGAACATAACTATGATATTCGTTTATCTATAAAAGCAAAACATATTAATTTAGTAAAAAAACAAAGTTTCAAAAAACTAAAATAAGACAGTAAAACCACGGACTGTCATTATGAGGGGTTATCTGTTTATATGTGATATATTGATTGATTGCTGTCATTGTAAATATAACGGAATTTGATAAGACTTTCATCAAAGGGAAAGGTTTAGCGCTATAAAACCAAGTTTTATTCATCATTTTCTACATTTGAAAATGCCTTTACCAAGTCAGGAATATGACAGTTCTTGTCCATTCGTTATTTATCATTTGATGTTGCCATGTGATTATGATCTTTCAGATTAGATTTTCCACTGAGTTCAGTATTTTTATGATTTTACCTTCTGCTTTATTGCTAGAGGCTCTTTTCATTTGACAAGTACTGTACAGATGAGATAAACTAATCAGAAGCCACTCCTATTATACTTTCCGTTCATGATATCATTAGGTATGATTTTGCTTCGCTCTCATAATAGAAAACTGTACACACATAGAATCGATATCGTTTAAAAAAGGTAGTCAGTAATGCTTGAGATCAAAGATTCAATATATCATAGATATCGTGAAAACAAAATATTATGTTAAAATGTGTATGCCCTTTTGTGGTAAACTTCAAAATAATGTAATCAATCAATTTTTTTTTTCAAATACGAAATTCGATGCTTCTTTGTCTGTTTTAGAAAACACATTAACAGCAAAGTTATGTTTAATAACCGTTGAATTTAACTAGCTTTTTTGATAGATTCTTGTAAATTGTTAAATTGCTGTAATACTCTATCTAGTGTATTCCAATTTCAAACACTATAATAAAGGTAATCATGTTAATGTGTTAAGTTGATTAAACATTATAAATATTTACCATTTATCATTTACCTTTCGGTTTCGTTATCGGCTTATTGTAAACATGGCTGTTGGTGTGGTGATAGATTCCCGAAATACATTATATGAATATACTATATTCTTTTCGTGCTATAAGTATTATTTGGAAGTTATATGATACATTGGTTTACTAGTATTCTCCATAAATATAAGAAAATAACATTTTCTTTTTCAATCTTCAAATAGCATAAAGAAAGAAGCTAAGTAACAAAAACCCTATCTCCATGGAAAATTCATTACTGAAAGTCCCAAAATTATAAAAATCAAATTTGACATTCGGTGGTTTCTTTTTCGATCTTCAAATCACATAAAGTAAGAAAATAAGGGAAAAATATAAAAGATTGATAATAATAACGTATTGTCCTTTTTAGATTTATTACCTCTTTATTTTAAGAAAACAAATTTGGGGGTTTATTCTATCAGTCTCGATCATCACTTTGAATCACGCACAGCTAAACGGACATCCGTTTTTCGACCAATTAGACTATTTACCGAGTTTGTAATAACATGAGCAACACGACGTGTGCCAGATGTGGGGCAGGATCTGCTTATCTGTCTAGAGCTCCTGCGATTGCCCCAGGTATTGGTTGAATTCGTGCTCATTAGTCTTTAATTTTCTTTGTTGTGTGTCTTTGTACTATTATTTGATTGTTTGTTTTTTTCTTTGTTAGACATAGATTAACGAATAGAAAACAACTGTCGTATGTAAAGTGTCGTATACAAAATGAGAAAACATCACAACTTTTATTCTGTGATATGAATAAAAAACTAAATTTCCACAACAGATTACTTCTACTGAGTTAAATACTGGTAGAATATAAAACGTAGTAGATTTTCATTTAAAAAGCCTTGCATTAGCATGATTAGATAGTATCAAAGTATTTATTCTAAAAGTAAACATAATGTAAGTTGTATCCATATACAAAAAAAGTCAAATCACAAAAATACTGAACTCAGAGGAAAATCAATACGGAAAGTCCATAATCACATGGCAAAATCAAATAACAAAACGCATCAAAAAACGAATGGACAAGAACTGTCATATTCCTGACTTGGTACAGGCATTTTCAAATGTAGAAAATGGTGGATTGAAAGAACAGACCTTTCAATTGTCAGTTTTTATAACGTGACCATGAATTATAAAATTATATATAAATCCAATTATATATTTTCAAGTGTCAATCTTTAAATACATTTTATAATCACAAGAATTCAAGAAACCATTCAATGTCCAATTTAATATTCATAATTGAGATAAGAAGATAATTGCTTTAAACATCCAAATATTTTTAAGGAGATAAAAACTTCATCGATTATAATAGAATGCGCATTTTAGTTCGGGTAATTAACGTTAAATTCTAAGTTCAAATGGCATTTGTTTTAGTTCCTTATTGGTGAACGGAATCCGTTTATCTTAAACTAATTTAATACCTGAAAAAAATTAATATGGAATAAGAATTTGTAATGATTACATCAAAGAGACAGTTGTACACAAGATTGAACGTATATGCTATAGCTTAGTAGTTCTAATTCATAGCATTGCTTTCAGACCACATTACAAAAAAAGGAAAAAGACCTGAGTTGCTAGATATTTCTCTTAAAAAGTGTACTCTATACTGAAAGCAGATATAAGGTTAATTGGTAAAAACATTGAAATCTACACGTTTAATAATTTCAAACGTCCAAAGCGCTTTTCTGGATTTACCTTCATCAGGAACCCTCAAAGCAAAACATTTGAAATCCAAGGATGTATAAGTACCAAAACAGTTGAAGAGCTTTATGACAAAAATAACTTAAATAAATAGCTGAAACCTTATTTTCTTAATAGGTTCAAAATTTATAAACGGACAATTTTAGAAAAGTTTGTTAAATAAAAGCAACAGTAGTATGCCGCTGTTCAAAAACTCATGAATCCATGGACAAAAAACAAAACCGGGGTAACAAACTAAAACCGAGGGAAACGCGTTAAATATAAGAGTAGAACAACGACATAACACTAAAATGTAACACACACAGAAACGGACTGAGCATCAGACAAAATCCCACGAGAAAAACAAATATAACATGAAAACCAAATATTTCAACATGTTAAATCATGTCAGATCCGTAGTACTGACTACTGAGCTGATTATAACCTCAAATTGTTATTCAAAAATATAAAATGTGTAAATATTTAAATATCAATTTTACTTTAAAGAAGTTTTTGTTTTGTTTTTATTCTGCAAATATTTATGATTTTGAATTTTTCACACTCTTTGAAGATCATACTACATGTAGCTTTATTATAGATAGTTAAAATTTTAGGGGTTCACTGTTGTATAAACACTATGAGGGATGTCAGGATTGATAAATAAAAGACCGACCGAAGGGAGGTCAATCCGTGGGCAATCCTGACACCAGGAATACAACAAGAAACACCTAAAATGTACATAATCTAATTTTATACCGTAAAAATATGACTTTTTGCAAAGATTTCTAGAAATTGAATCGTTCATTCAAAACTGTCCTGTACCAAGTCAGGAATATTGAAATTGTTATCACATATTCTGTTTGTATGTAAAACTATGGTTTTCTTTGGTAGCAGCCCAATGTTTCTCATGTTCCCTTTTGTTTCCTCTTATAGTTGATGTGTTCCCCTAAGTTTTGGTTTCTAACCCGGATTTGTTTCTGTAACATTTAGTTATGACTATTGCCTTAATATACCGATCACTTTGAAGTGGAACAGTCTTTTCTTAAACGTTTCGGTATAACAACGCCCAACGGCTCAGTTTTTACGCGAAATGAGTCTCGCTAATTAATCTAAATAACTGTATAAACGGAAAACGTAATAAATCATTGTTCAGTGACAATATAGATGGTATATACTGTAATTGCATGAAATAGGAAGTACAATGTAATTGAATTGTTAAGATATACGGGGAAAAAAAGACTTCTTTAGTATTTCATCATACATAGTCTATATGAAAGGGGTGCTTTGAGTTTTTTCTCTCTTGTGCAATTTTTTTTATCGTGAAATGGCACATTGTTTTATTGAACAATTTAAAAAAAAAAGCTTCAAAATTTTTTTTCTCTCTTTTGTCTGCCAATACTGTATATTCTTCAAAATTTGGAATCAGGATGCAATATTATAACCACACCCCCTCCCAACCACCATCATTTTCAAAGAACGTTCCCCTGTAGAAAATGGGAATGTTTTGTCATTTTATAGAAGAGAGGGTATTTGTTTAAGCCTAATAGATGGAGGAAAGAATGTAAAAGTGTTGAAGACAGAAAATTGTACAAAATAAAACAAATTGACAACAACACCCGGGTTAGATATTTTAGTGATCTATAGTTCAGTATTTTAATCAGGGAAATAATGACCTGACAAAGATCATTATCGTATGCCTTGAAGCACATTTAAGTGAAACTTGGGGTGCATTTCTTTCTAACACAAACGATGAAAACGGCTAAGCGCGCACATGTTTTAATCATTTCTTTCAAACATACGTTTGCAAAGTTTACATAAACTTTGACAAACTATGCAAACGCTAAAAATGCGTCTGCAGTTTGGCGTATGTCGTTTGTTAGTACAAACGCTGGATTTGTTTCTAACTTCAACCTGATTTAACGAAGTATTTGTTTCTACGTTAGTAAAAAAAGTCTGTTTACCAACAACATGTGCATGCGAGTACATATGTTCAAACTCTTTTAGGTCATTTTTAGTAGCAATAAACAAAAGGACTATGTCAATTGGACATGCTTTGATACTATATATGCGCTTGAATTTTTACTTGATAACATTTTTGTTCGCTTTTGAGATTCCGTATATCGTCAAGTTATTGGAATTCCAATGGGGACTAACTGTGCACCACTTTTTGCGGACCTGTTTTTGTATTGTTATGAGTTACAATTTATGACTAAAATTAGCAAAGACCCATCGAAACAACATTTGATACAAAAATATAACAATACTTTTAGATTTTTGGATGATATATTGGCTCTCAATAATGACGACTTCAGTATGTATACTAAAAATATTTATCCTGTTAAACTTACTTTAAATAAAGCTAATACTAACAATGACCACTGCCCTTTCCTTGATCTTGATATCTATATTTTTAACGGGAAGCTTAATACAAAAAATTATGATAAAAGAGATAATTTTTCATTTCCTATCGTTAATTATCCATTTTTAGATGGTGACGTTCCCTTGTCACCAACTTATGGTGTTTATATATCTCAACTTGTACGATTCGCTCGTGTATGTAACAGCGTATTAGATTTTAGCGAGAGAAATTTATGTATTACTGAAAAATTATTACACCATGGTTTTCGATATCACAAACTGGTCAAAACATTTACTAAATTTTATCATCGGTATAAGGAAATAGTTCGTAAATATAACTCAACATGCAGACATCTTATACGTTCAGGTATTTCATATCCAATCTTTTATGGTAATATTCTTTACAAAGCACAAAAATATCAGTATTCACCTCAAAAGCTTACAAAACCTTTAAACAGACTTATTAAGAAGGGATATAGTTACGATACTGTTGTCAGGTCATTAAAGATGGCATATTTTGGCTTTAATATTGATTCACTTATAGGGTCTTTGCATCGGAACTAAACACATTTATTCAAAAACCAGTTATTGGTATGACACGGGTTATGTTCTTCTCATATATTTTATGATAGTATGAACTAAACCCCTAACGGGAGGGATTGTGCCTGATATTCATATGATGAAGACATAATCTTTCAATCAGTTTAATTGAGGTCTGGAGCTGGCATGTCAGTTAACTGCTAGTAGTCTGTTGTTATTTATGTACTATTGTCATTTTATTCATTTTCTTTTGTTACATCTTTTGACATCGGACTCGGACTTCTCTTGAACTGAATTTTAATGTGCGTATTGTTATGCGTTTACTTTTCTACATTGGATAGAGGTATAGGGGGAGGGTTGAGATCTCATGAACATGTTGAACCCCGCCGCAATTTTGCGCCTGTCCCAAGTCAGGAGCCTCTGGCCTTTGTTAGTCTTGTATGATTTTTAATTTTAGTTTCTTGTGTATAATTCGGAGTTTAGTATGACGTCCATTATCACTGTACAAGTATACATATTTTTAGGGGCCAGCTGAAGGAATCCTCGCTACATTGAAGACCCATTGGTGGCCTTCGGCTGTTGTCTGCTCTATGGTCGGGTTGTTGTCGCTTTGACACATTCCCCATTTCCTTTCTCAATTTTATGATTTATTGAAAGTTCAAACAGGGTCGTTAAAGACTTATTAAACGATGTATTTGTTTCTACTTATGAAGCGTTTAGAAAACAGCAACAAACGCAACACAACGTTTACAAAAATTTGGTTAGAAAGAAATGCTGTCAATGTATCGTTCAGGTTGTTTCTTCAAAAGAATGACCTGTCGTTTTGAAAGGTAATTACTCAATATAATAGGTATATAATCACTGGGATATCATTTCATACTTTATATTTTACAGAAGTATTTTCCGCTCAGGCACATATACCAGGTCCGTTTTCTTTCCAACTTAAACAGAAATTCCAAATTAAAAAGTTAGTGGATAGCTTCATTCTACTTGACTGTGCTACTATCAATAGCCAGGTCATATTCTCCGAAAACAGTGACAAAAGGTTACTTGTGCACAATATCAATGGATCTTTCATTCGAGATTTCAAACTGTCAGAACAACCTTGTTGTATATCATTAATAAATGAAAATTCTGTAGTTGTCACCTTCAATAAATCCCATATGCAGATTATAAATATAGACACCGGACAAGTACAGAATGTTATTAAAACAAGCGGCGATAGCTTCTGGGTATCCTATGAGAATAAACTATTGTATGCTACTATCGATAAGAACAGGATAGATGTTATAACTCTGGAAGGGGAATTAATCCGATCATTTCATTCTCCTGTGTCCCCTATCTGGTACATTGCAGCTGCTACCAATAGTTTATTTCTTACTGATCACTTGCACGATACGTTGTACTGCTGCAACCTGTATGGATCAGTCATATGGAAGTTTACAAACGAGAAGATGAAGCGTCCATATAGTGTCACAAGTGATGGGAAGGGAAATGCGTATGTAGCTTGCGCATTATCCAACAATGTTGTAGTGGTTTCATCTGATGGGAAATACCAAAAGGAAATAGAAATTCAGAAAGAAGATGGTTTGCAGGACCCAACGGGAGTTCATTACGACAAAGCAGGAAACAATCTATGGGTGTTCAATAGGTCGAGTGGTAAAGTGTTGGTCTATGAAATAAAGCATTCAAAGTGAGACTAAGAAAAGCAATATCTAACAGGACATGGCACATATTGCCATATTTACTAGGTACAATTTATGTCTTTTAATGTTTATTTTATCTCGCTAAATTAGTTATTCACGTTTATAGTATTTAACCACAAAAAACATTCCATGAATTAAACAATGAAGTTTTGTAACTAGAAATATATTTTGATATTTTTGTTGTTATAGAAATTTTACTGAAATACTTGTTCAGCGCACTAGAGTCGTCGATTTTTTCTGGAAATAATTTTACAATTAACGTAAGCCTTTTCCACAACTACGAGTAATAAGATAGTAAGGTGCTCGAATACTATAGTTAGCATCTATCATCGATGCTGGTTACACTAAGGTGAATCAATGCATAAATCGTTCTTCGCACCTATTTTGGGATGAAAAGTCAAATATCCCGCTTTTAATTCTAAGCAATGTTTTTAAACTTGGCTAAAAACATGTTTGATAGGCCATGTAAAACAATATAATTGAATTACGGATGGGGGAGGGGGATACAATTCGTACAGAGAAGACAGAGTAAAAGAACTTTCATATCAAATATGCGTTCTAACATATATTTACGGATACAATCATATCAACTTTCGTATAGAGGTACTTTATAATGTTTCAGAATCATGTTTCTTTTACTGATTTTTTTTATATTCTGTTTTTATTTTTTTAAACGATGGTTACTGCGTTTTCTTGCTGTACACAACTCCAAAGGAAAAATTTACATAAGATAAATTTGTCTATTCTGGTTTTTTTTTTTATGTCAAATACCTCCAAACATTGCAGCGTATATACGCATCATTGACTTACAAACATTGATGTTTCAGCATTTTAATAAATGTAAATCCAGACAAGCCCCTCAGACGCACTTAATTTTAGAAGTGTAAAAGCGTAATTACAAAAAGCTCTCCCTATGAGTTTCTTTTGCAGACATTGATTATGATTTATGTTACCATTGAAAAGTCATTTGAATGATGTTATTGTTCTTTTCACCAATTTGTCGCAACACAATTTCCATAGTTTCCACAACACAACCAAAATGTCGAATATATAATGTAATTTGTTTCAAAAGAACAGAATCAACACATTAAAATCCGGCTCAGCGTGTCGGTCAAGTACAGATCAGGATAGCTATTCATATTACATTGATATTTTCTCGTTTTGAATATACATATTATTTACCACTGGACGTTGTGCACTATTCCATTATAATCATCATCAAAAGGTTAGAATCAAATAAAACAAACTTTCCGTCCAATTACGAAAGGCTTATATCAAAAACCTATTGTTGTAACAATTTAACACTTGTCCTCGTCAGACTGCAATAAATTTATGTGAATATTTCATGATACTTTATAATTTGCTATTTTGCTATTGTAATGCACTAAGCAGAACCAATACATATATTAGTCACAGTCTGTATGATTAAATGAAGTTGAATTAAAAAAAATAACATGTTACTTAAGTTATTGTTTTCCAAAACCTTCGTGACCATGACCTAATAAACTAATGAAATAAACTCATCATAGATGCCAGGATTAAAAGTTTATATCAACGCCAGACGCGCGTTTCGTCTACAAAAGACTCATCAGTGACTTTCGAATAAGAAAATGTTAAAAAAGGCCATAAAGGTATGAAGTTGAGGAGCATTGAGACCAAAATTTCCTAAAAGTTTTGCCAAATACAGCTAAGAAAATCTTAAACATTCTTTTATTACAGTCTCAGAGAGCTTTCTTTAGACGTGTCGTATCCGTGTAATTGAACTGATATAGTTGGTATATCAAACAAGATCGAACTGATATATGTCTCATGTAATTATCTGATACCGTAAACAGTTAGGCCGAATAGAATTGAGAATGGAAAAATGTCAAATAGACAAAAACCCGACCGAAGAGCAGAAACAGTCGAAATCCACCAATGGGTGTTCAATGCGTTAAATGTGCCAAAGAGACCAATGCGTGAAAAAACCTCACCCGAAGGTGGTCTGCAGCTGATCCCCAAATAAAATTGCATACTAGTTCAGTTAAAATGAACGGCATGTTAAACTATTAAACATACAAATTAACTAAAATTCAAAAAGCATACAATAAAATTGAGAATGGAAATGGGGAATGTGCCAAAGAGACAAAGGCCAGAGGCTCCTGACTAGGGACAGGCGCAAAGATGTGGCGGAGTTTTACATATTACGTGAAATCTTAATCCCCATACCTTTTAGAATATGAGAAACACACAGCAATACACACAGAAAAACTCAATTCCGAGTTCGAGTCTCATATACAGAAGGATAGACAATACATACGTCAAAGAGAAACACCGATAAGTCGCTGACAACAATACACAAATGACGAACAACACATAAAAAGTCTACGTCCTTGTCTGTTCATCTTTAATTCACTTTTTTTTATATCAATGAATGATTTAAATACATATCATGATCAAATGATATTTGTGATACACGTTTAATAGCATATTAATCTATTGCAATAAAAAATCATAATATCTAATAAAATTTGTAGATTTAGCTAACAAAGTCCTTATATTTGTATAAAGTAACATTCGTTTATAGTGGAAAATTGTTTTAACGTTGAATAAGCTACAATTGAAAATTGCTTGCTGGTCCCTCTCTGTGATTACCATTATATTACGCTGGTTCATTTCCCAATCAATCTGTCACCAAGGGAAGATATAAACATCGATTTTCGTTCATAGTCTTTTTCAAAAATGATGAACGCTTCTTTATCATGTTTATATTGGTATGTAATCATTTTAAACGTTTCAAATTTATGAAATTATATTCGTACATCAATGTTTTTGATACACCAATAACAAAAACTGAAATATATTGAATTGATACATTTTGTAATTATTCAAAATTATATCAGAAACCTAAACTTAATTATAAAATAATGAACCTGTTAAGGGGAGAGAATACTCGCATAACTTTTTCGAATTGGCACATAATACAACGAAATGTCACTCTTGCATACAAATGACTAATTATCTGCGAAATCGTCCACCACCTTCAATGATGATTCTAAATTATAAATATAACCAAAAGTTGTTAATCTATAGATATTTAAGACTAATGAAAGCTAACCCAATGTAAAAATATTTCTTTGCAATTTTTTAAAACTTCCTCAGAAAAATACTCGAGCCACTTGACTTTCATAGCTAAAAATTTACGTTTTTACACAATATTTGAATAAAGTAGTTGAAGATTATTCGCTTCTCAAAGTGTAAGACGCAATAAAAATCGTATGCTTGCACCATCCTACCGAAATACGGATTTAATTAAGTCCTGAACATTTCGACATTTCTTCGTATATTTTAAACAAAACCGGTTTTAACCAAATCACAAGTACGTGTTAAGATCCGACTAAATACCTATTTTCCTATATGGTCAGGTAAAGTTGCTACGTTTAAGTCAACACCCAAACAAAACAAGGACACAAAAAATACCAACTGATCGCGATATCTTAGGAACAGCATACGATGTTTACAGAACGTTATAGTGGAGCCTAAAAGTCTCTTTGTTTTCCTTTTCTCTCTAAATAGTAATGATTTCTTTTTTATGAACAGCGACGTTCTATGCATCAGTTCTTTCATTTGCTTTTCAATTTTCGTTTCAGATGTAACAATTAACAACCCTTACACTATGTTAAAAAGAAAAGCTATCTTAATCATCTACTAATTAGTAAACTTTCATCTTTCTGTAGTTGTGTGCAATAAAATTTTATCTGAACGCTGGATATTAAATAATTTGCGCAAAGACATATCAGTAATTAGACCATGTGTCTTTTATTAAATTGAAAATTAAACACTAACAGTCCTGTATAAAGGGGATTTTTTTTTAATTTGTCTTTAATTTTTGCTTATTTTCTTTACCTATTATGACTATTTCTTGTGTTTACAGATTCTTTTCAATATAATGGAATTGTATGCGACTGTCATACAAGTGAAAAGTTCAGCTAGATCTAAGTTTTATTAAAATTTTCTACATAAATAATGTCTGTACCAAATCAGGTACAGTTGTAATCCATTCTTTTGATGTGTTCAAGCTTTTGAAATGTCTTTTGATTGAGGACTTTCTGTTTTGAATGTTTTTGGAGTTCGGTATTTTTTTTAATTTTGCTAATGGTTTCTCTTGAACTTGTTGGCTACCCTTCTGTATGTGCCGCCTAACAGTTAATTACATGATTCATATATCAATTCGATCCTGTTTAATATACCAGCTAGATCAATTCATTTACAAAGACACGTCCAAAAGAAAGCTTAGCAATTTTCAATTGTCAAATTTTCAGCAGTAATATACCCTCTGCTCCGTCGTATGGTGTTTACATTTCTCTATTAATACGTTATGCTCGTACATGTTCACACAATACGCACCTCATATTCAGAAGTGTGTTGCTTACGCAAAAACTTTTTCAAAAGACTTTTGAGGAGGAAATAATAGTAATGACACTCCGTATATTTTATTGACACCATCACTAATTGGTTGATCTATACGATGCATCGGTGCCTAAACTCACTAATGACATTTTAAAAAAACGTCTTATATTGTGGTTGTACATAAATGTCGTTTGTCGTTAAGAATCGAAAGTGACCTACATGTATTCCCGAGTATGACTGTTTTGTCGAGTATTGCTATACATAGTGTCTCGGTATTTTTATACATCCATCATTCATGTATTTATGTATGATGTAGTCCATCACCTAGTTTTCAAAAGCAATCTAGTTAAGGAGTTTGTGTTACAACCCAGGGTACCTCGAGTGTTTTGATAGAATGCTACTTCATTATCTCATTAATTCATTGATAAATACAAGGTGTTATACGTAAGACAAAGTGTCCAAAAGAGATTTTAAAACGTCCCTTTCAATTGTCTCCTCATTTAACGACTAAGTAATTTTTATTTAAAAATGTTAATATAAAGCGAATAAAAAAATAAAGTATAGGTATAAACAACCAAAATAGATACAAAACTATCATATTTGATGAAACACTGAAGATTTTTATTTTTGAAAACATGTTTATTAACATTACAAACTATCCGATTTTTTTGGGTTAAAGTTAAGGCATATTTTCTCATTTCATAAAAAAAAATCTTAACTCAATTACCCATATTTGTGAATTAAACCTTAGAATTGATCAGTATGCAATGTTTAAACTATTTGAAGTATTCATATATCGTCTAAAATATGAATTATTCAATAAAACATATGTACGTGCAAATAGTCGTGAAATACCGGAAATCATCACATTACCGTCTTCGATTCAGTCGACAATATATTCTTACCTCAGTGCGCACATAAGTACGTTAAGCTTATCAATTTGCAACTGAAAACCATTTTTTTAGACAAATTATTTTATAAAGTAACTGTGTAACGAAATATTTATGAAAAATAACAAATTAAGGTTAAATGTTTACGTTCTGAAAAGGGTGCACTCTTTCGAACTCATTAAAGGTGGGCTGCTTGGTTATATTTTGTGTTTTAGCTATATGGTGATCAAGTTAAGATTGTCTAGTCATTTAATCGACAACCATTGCTGTAACAAAGGTGAAATAGTCAGTTGGGGATTTTTTTCAGACTTTTTACTTTCTTTAGCACAACATTATGTCGATTTCACATACCATCTGGTTACTATGTATTTGCTTTTCGTAATGTATACATTAGTCCTCATTTGATAGTGTTTGTTTTATTATTATTTTCTGTCTCTATTACTTGTATATATTGTTTTACTATTCAATGAATTTACTCTTGTTTTATAAATTTTGTAAATCTTAGCTCAAAATACGAAAAGACGAAATATAACAGCCGACAACTTTAGAACCTTGCTCATGTCACCTTATGTTAGTAAACTATTTGAGGCATTTTGTGTAAACTGCAATGTAAGTGAGGGACCAATAAAAATGGAATTATTACATTTAAATGGTGAAACTTTTATTGTTGTTTACAAAAGCAACAAGGGAAGGTAATTGGGAACTTCATTTGGCATGTTTTTTTGCATATGACCATAAAAACTATTCCGGATATATGTCAATCTATTTGCTTCATATACAAAATCTGCCAAATAACCATACTGATGCCCATGTATATCTTTCATCCGGTGGTTTTTGTGTTCAAAGAGGCTCTTATGGAATTTCTAGATCTCCAGTTGACCAAACAATAGAGCAAACATTGAACAGAGATACCTAACCAAAAGGTGGCATTGTTGGTTTCAGTTTAAATAAAGATTCTGTTAAACGTTGGTTGTTGAGTGCACATGAAAGAGCTTCAATAACACCAAAATGTCGAGATTTGGCAGGAATGTTTTACCCTTAAACATCCGCACAAAAAGAACGTGTTGAAACTCGAATGATGCGAGATGAAACTGACGTTTTAAAATTGGACGGTTCAGACACTGCAAAGCTGAACAAATCCATTTGAAACATCTAAGCAGTTATCTGGCTTGACCTCGGGTACTGTTGCTTCTTCGGAATTAATGACGGTGCGACTTTCTAAACGCGTATTTAAAAGGAAAGTTGGCATTAGAAAATTTCATTACTGAACGGCTTATTTAAAAGTTGAATTAGTTCCTCTTACATGGTTTCTTACAAACGTTGTAGTACACCTGTTAAGACAAATAAATATGTCCTGGTTGGTCTTTTAGAAAAGAGCGTTAAACAAATGCAAACCATTCCTGAGAAAAGCAATTGGATATTTGATGGCAAGTCAGTCATTCAATCCATTACTAGGATACCAAGTCTTTTTTTCTGATTTTGGCAATTGTTGTTTTAAAAACCACCCTTTTAGTTTCAAAAAGAGCTCCCCGCATTTGTATTGTCACTGATCAGTATCCCACAATATCCATAAAAAATTTAGAACGGAACGCTGGTCCTTTGGAGGGCAAATCATTACGATAGTTTCTAAACCATCACATTCGTGTCCTTGGCAATGGAAGAAATTTTTGTTTGATTTATTTGTATCACATGGTATGTGCCACCAAATATTAGTATATATTGAAAATGAAATAGTGATAAGTGTAGAATGCACTGAAATTATAAGCAAACAGGAAGAAGCCGACACAAAAAAATGTTTCTTCGTGCAAAACACGCAGCTGACAAAGGATACGACTCCGTTGTTATAAAATCTTTTGACATTGATGTGGAAGTATTGGCCTGCTATTCTCAGAATTGCATCAGTTCTAATTGAATAAATCTAACATGTACGTCTTCCAAATGCAGATTATTGAATGTGCAATCATTGGGTGCAAAATTTGGTAAGAGTACTGCCAGGATTTCACGCCTTTACCTGTTATGAGTCAGCAAGTGCTTTGTATGATAAGGAAAAAGTAAAGCATTCGGTGTTTTGGCACGTTCTGTTCAGAAGATCTATCCCGTCTTATTGAAACCGGCGAAGAGTTGTTAAAAACACTTCAGAAGTTTTGTATGTGCTATTTGTGGCTACAAAATTAATAACATCGATGAATAAAAGTTCAGAATTGTTTGAAATGCAAACAAAAACTCATTGTCATCTATTGTCCCCTACAAAAGATGCTATGTTAAGGTGAACGAAACGAGCCAACTTTCAGGCAAATATTTGGAAATCTTGAACACAACACTGTTCCGTCGCCAAACAACTGTGGTTGGACTGTAAAGAACGATTTAATCAGTATCATTTGGTAAACCAATCACTAGCGTTAGAGTATAATACATTGTCCTGATGTCATTGTCCTGTATCTAGGATAAATTCAAATATAACAGCATTAAAAGACAGACTTCACATCCATCAGTATGTGATGAGTACAATACATTGTCCTGATGTTATTGTCTTTATTCTATGGTAAATTCAGGTATAACAGCATCAAAAGACAGACGTCACACCCATCAGTATATGATGAGTATAATACATTGTCCTGATGTCATTGTCCTTATTCTAGGGTAAATTCAGGTATAACAGCATTAAAAGACATCAGTATGTGATGAGTTTGATACATTGTCCTGTTGTCATTGTCCTTATTCTAGGATAAATTCAGGTATAACAGCATCAAAAGACAGACGTCACACCCATCAGTTTGTGATGAGTATAATACATTGTCCTGATGTCATTGTCCTTATTCTAGAGTAAATTCAAGTATAACAGCATTAAAAGACAGACGTCACATCCATCAGTATGTGATGAGTATAATACATTGTCCTGATGTCATTGTCCTTATTCTAGGGTAAATTTAAATATATCAGCATCAAAAGACAGACGTCATATCCATCAGTATGTGATGATTATAATACATTGTCCTGATGTCATTGTCCTGTATCTAGGGTAAATTCAGGTATAACAGCATTAAAAGACAGACGTCACACCCATTAGTATGTGATGAGTATAATACATTGTCCTGATGTCATTGTCCTTATTCTAGGGTAAATTTAAATATATCAGCATCAAAAGACAGACGTCATATCCATCAGTATGTGATGAGTATAATACATTGTCCTGATGTCATTGTCCTGTATCTAGGGTAAATTCAAGTATAACAGCATTAAAAGACAGACGTCACACCCATCAGTATATGATGAGTATAATACATTGTCCTGATGTCATTGTCCTGATTCTAGGGTAAATTCAGGTATAACATCATTAAAAGACAGACGTCATACCCACCAGTTTGTGATGAGTATAATACATTGTACTGATGTCATTGTCTTGTTTCTATGGTAAATTCAGGTATAACAGCATCAGAAGACAGACGTCACATTCATCAGTATGTAATGAGTATAATACATTGTCCTGATTCTAGGGTAAATTCGGGTATAACAGCATTAAAAGACAGACGTCACATCCACCAGTTTGTGATGAGTATAATACATTGTTCTAATGTAGTTGTCTTGTTTCTATGGTAAATTCAGGTATAACATCATCAAAAGACAGACGTCACATTCATCAGTATGTGCTGAGTATAATACAGTGTAATGATGTCCATGATGTCATTGTCCTGTTTCTATGAAAAATTCAGGTATTAAATCATCAAAAACCTGAATTTACCCTATATAACACCCATGAGTATGTGATGAGTGTAATACATTGTCCTGATGTCGTTGTCCTGATTCTATGGTAAATCCAGGTATAGCAGCATCAAAAGACAGATGCCACACCCACCAGTATGTGATGAGTATAATACATTGTCCTGATGTCATTGTCCTGTTTCTAGGGCAAATTCAGGTATATCAGCATCAAAACACAGACGTCACAACCATCAATATATGCTGAGGTATAATACATTATCCTGATGTCATTGTCTTGTTTCTAAAGTAAATTCAGGTATAACAGCATCAAAAGACAGACGTCACAACCATCAGTATGTGATGAGTATAATACATTGTCATGATGTCATTGTCTTGTTTCTAGAGTAAATTCAGATATAACAGCATCAAAAGACTGACGTCACACACACCAGTATGTAATGAGTATAATACATTCTCTTGATGTCATTGGCCTGTTTTTAGGGTAAATTCAGGTATATCAGCATTAAAAGAAAGACGTGACACCCACCATTATCTCATGAGTATAATACATTGTCCTGATGGCATTGTCCTGTTTCTAGAGTAAATCTAGGTGCAACAGCATCAAAAGACAGACGTCACAACCATTAGTATGTGATGAGTATTATACATTGTCCTGATGTCATTGTCCTGTTTCTAGGGTAAATTCAGGTATATCAGCATCAAAGGACAGACGTCACATTCATCATTATGTGATGAGTAAAATACATTGCCCTGATGTCATTGTCCTGTTTCTTGGGTAAATTCATGCTTAACAGTATTAAAAGACACGTCACACTCATCAGTATGTGATGAATATAGTACATTGTCCTGATGTCATTGTCCTGTTTCTTGTGTAAATTCATGTAAAACAGCATCTAAAGACAGACATAACACCCATCAGTATGTTATGAGTTTAATACATAGTCCTGGTGTCATTGGCCTGTATCTAGGGTAAATTTAGGTATAACAGCATTAAAAGACAGACGTGACATCCACCAGTATCTCATGAGTATAATACATTGTCCTGATGTCATTGTCTTGTATCTAGGGTAAATTCAGATATAACAGCCTCAAAAGACAGCCGCCACACCCACCAGTATGTGATGAGTATAATACATTGTCCTGATGTTATTTTCCTGTATCTAGAGTAAATTCAGGTATTACAGCATTAAAAGGGAGACGACACAATCATTAGTATTTCATGAGTAAAGTACATTGTCCTGATGTCATTGTCCTGTTTCTAGGGTAAATTCAGGTATATCAGCATTAAAAGACAGACGTCACACCCACCATTATCTCATGAGTATAATACATTGCCCTGATGTCATTGTCTTGTATCTAGGGTAAATTCAGATATAACAGCATTAAAAGACAGACGGTGACACCCACCAGTATCTCATGAGTATAATACATTGTCCTGATGTCATTGGCCTGTTTCTAGGATAAATTCAGGTATAACAGCATTAAAAGACAGAGGTCACACCCATTAGTATGTGATGAGTATAATACATTGTCCTGATGTCATTGTCCTGTTTCTAGGGTAAATTCAGGTATAACAACATCAAAAGACAGACGTCACATTGATCAGTATGTGATTAGTATAATACATTGTCCTGATGTCCTTGTCTTGTTTCTATAGTAAATTCAGGTATAACAGCATTAAAAACAGACGTCACATCCTTCAGTATGTGATGAGTATAACACATTGTCATGATGTCATTGGCCTGTTTTTAGGGTAGATTCAGGTATATCAGCATTAAAAAAAAAAGACGTCACACCCATCAGTATGTCATGAGTATAATACATTGTCCTAATGTCATTGTCTTGTTTCTAGAGTAAATTCAGGTATAACAGCATCAAAAGACAGACGTCACACCCACGAGTATGTAATGAGTAGAATACATTGTCCTGATGTCATTGGCCTGTTTCTAGAGTAAATTCAGGTATAACAGCATCAACAGACAGACTTCACAACCATCAGTATGTGCTGAGTATAATACATTGTCCTGATGTCATTGTCTTGTTTCTAGAGTAAATTCAGGTATAAAAGCATCAAAAGACAGACGTCACAACCATCAGTATATGCTGAGTATAATACATTGTCATGATGTCATTGTCTTGTTTCTAGAGTAAATTCAGGTATAAAAGCATCAAAAGACAGACGTCACAACCATCAGTATATGCTGAGTATAATACATTGTCATGATGTCATTGTCTTGTTTCTAGAGTAAATTCAGGTATAACAGCATCAAAAGACAGGCGTCACACCCACCAGTATGTAATGAGTATAATACATTGTCTTGATGTCATTTGCCTGTTTCTAGGGTAAATTCAAGTATATCAGCATTAAAAGACAGACGTCACACCCACGAGTATGTAATGAGTAGAATACATTGTCCTGATGTCATTGGCCTGTTTCTAGAGTAAATTCAGGTATAACAGCATCAACAGACAGACTTCACAACCATCAGTATGTGCTGAGTATAATACATTGTCCTGATGTCATTGTCTTGTTTCTAGAGTAAATTCAGGTATAAAAGCATCAAAAGACAGACGTCACAACCATCAGTATATGCTGAGTATAATACATTGTCATGATGTCATTGTCTTGTTTCTAGAGTAAATTCAGGTATAACAGCATCAAAAGACAGGCGTCACACCCACCAGTATGTAATGAGTATAATACATTGTCTTGATGTCATTTGCCTGTTTCTAGGGTAAATTCAAGTATATCAGCATTAAAAGACAGACGTCACACCCACGAGTATGTAATGAGTAGAATACATTGTCCTGATGTCATTGGCCTGTTTCTAGAGTAAATTCAGGTATAACAGCATCAACAGACAGACTTCACAACCATCAGTATGTGCTGAGTATAATACATTGTCATGATGTCATTGTCTTGTTTCTAGAGTAAATTCAGGTATAACAGCATCAAAAGCCAGGCGACACACCCACCAGTATGTAATGAGTATAATACATTGTCTTGATGTCATTGGCCTGTTTCTAGGGTAAATTAAATTATATCAGCATTAAAAGACAGACGTGACATCCACCAGTATGTAATGAGTATAATACATTGTCCTGATGTCATTGTCCTGTTTCTAGAGTAAATCCAGGTATAACAGCATCAAAAGACAGACGTCACATTCATCAGTTTGTGATGAGTATAATACATGGTTGTTCTGATGTCATTGTCTTATTTCTATGGTAAATTCAGGTATAACAGCATAAAAAAACAAACGTCACACCCATCAGTATGTCAATAGTATAATAAATTGTCCTGATGTCATTGTCCTGTATATAGGATAAATTAAGCTATAACAGCCTCAAAAGACAGCCGCCACACCCACCAGTATGTGATGAGTATAATACATTGTCCTGATGTTATTTTCCTGTATCTAGACTAAATTCAGGTATTACAGCATTAAAAGGGAGACGACACAATCATTAGTATTTCATGAGTCAAGTACATTGTCCTGGTGTCATTGTCCTGTTTCTAGGGTAAATTCAGGTATATCAGCATTAAAAGACAGACGTCACACCCACCATTATCTCATGAGTATAATGCATTGCCCTGATGTCATTGTCTTGTATCTAGGGTAAATTCAGATATAACAGCATTAAAAGACAGACGGTGACACCCACCAGTATCTCATGAGTATAATACATTGTCCTGATGTCATTGGCCTGTTTCTAGGATAAATTCAGGTATATTAGCATTAAAAGACAGAGGTCACACCCACCAGTATGTGATGAGTATAGTACATTGTCCTGTGTCTAGGGTAAATTAAGGTGTAACAACATCAAAAGACGAAATTGAACTTTAACTAATCCTTTACTCAAATAACATTTCCAAGAAACGACACATGTAAAATGAAAAAACTTTCAATTTACCACTTTATATTAACAAATATAACTGCAAAAAAATGTATATAATATATAAATCTATTGGTATGATCTAATCAATACATCTATATATTAGGAAACATTTTTTTCAATCAAATATATAAATATAAGATAGCGAGTAAAGCAGAGAGAGAGAGAGAGAAATATATATCGAGAGAAAGAGAGTGATAGAGAAAAGTGTGGAGAGTTTTCAATACTATTCATCTTGACATTGAATTCTACCTCAGTATAAATGGTATAGTAAATTTAGGAAAATATCTTATGCACGTATGGCGCAAATGCAAAGTTTGCATCCTGATATCATTTATGATTTTAAAAGTCATACACGGAACAGACAGAACATAATGATTTAAATATTACATGAATATATAGTATTTTGTCTTTTTGAAAGTTAAATCTCTTAGTAAAATCATTTCTCTTCATAGGCTAGTTACTATTTAAACTTTATGAAATATTGTTTTGATAAAATCAATAAGTACACGAAAAAAATCTGGTTCTCGTAACTACAGTTATTTATCAATAGCTTTCTCCTTTGAAAAGTCATTATTACAAATTAAGAGAACAAGCATTGAAGTAACTCAAAAATAACCTATTGTAACATGTGGTTGTTGCAACTATTTGCTATTTGCATAGCGGTAAAGACACATTATCATAAATTATACCTTATAAATGTCTTACCAAACACTTATTAATAGTAATGTCTATTAACATATTTCTTTGTAATTCATTATTTTACAATATACGAGTATGCAGATACGTCATTAACATAAGATTCATACCATTTGAAACCGTATCACGATATCGATTCGGTGTGCTTTTGTCTCCAAATATTGTCTGAACCGCATCAGGTAAATATATCACTATTTTCTTTTATTATACTTGTCTTCACGTTAAATGCCATATTTTGATTGGGTAATACGAGGGTGTTAATTTACTCTATCACATTGGTGAGAGGGTGACATTTTTTTTAAATGTTACCCTCTTGTCCAGACCAATTAAAAATCGATAATTTAAAGGACAATAAATTGAATGTACATCAATTAATTAAATACAATGCTTAAGAGTGCATTTCTTTCTATCACAAACGATGCAACGGGAAAGCGCGCATATGTCATGTATGTTTTGTCTAACTTCAACCTGATTAAACGAAGTATTTGTTTCTACGTTTGTAAAAAGTCTGTTTACCAACAACATGTGCATGCGTTATCGAAAGTTCAAACAGGGTCAGTAAAGACTTATTAAACGATGTATTTGTTTTTACTTTTGTAGCGTTTAGAAAACAACAACAAACGCGACACAGCGTTTACAAAATTTGGTTAGAAAGAAATGCGGCTTAAGTTCTACGTTTCGGGTCAGATTTTATTATTTGACTGTCAAAATAAAAATAATAAAACATTTTGCTTAACTTTTGTTGTTTTTTTTTCCAATAGCCGTAACGTTGTTATCTAAGTGACGTTATATAAAATACTTTAAAAATAAAATTTACTTGTAAAAGACAATAGAATGAAATTCAAAACAGTGTAGCTGTGGCCATTGATTGACACATTAAAATCATCCATTGACTGGGACAATTTACGTGAACGTTTGTCTGTAACGACCACTGTTCACGACGTACCTACGATAGACATTTAAACTGTGGGGTCACCAAAGGTTTCTTAACGCCTTTAATATAAAATAATTCGAAAAATTAATCAGGAATAACCTTTGTGTTTTGATTTATATAATTGATATAAATCAAAATATCGTGTTATTTCTGATTAATTTTTCGAATTACTTTATTTAGGTGTTGAGAACCTTTGGTGACCCCATAGTTTAAGTGTCTTTAAAAAGTACATAGTGAGCATTGGTCGTTACATACAAACGTTCACCTAAATTGTCCCAGTCAATGGATGATTTTAATGTGTCAATCAATGTCCACAGCTACACTGTTTTGAATTTCATTCTAATGATAGGACATTCAGTATAATAAATTAATTAAAATATCACATAACTGAGAGGAAGATAGAGCAGATTTGTACCCATCGAAAAAGCAATGTCAACCTTGTCCGCGGTTGATAATGTATACTCGGGGTAACAATCTACTCTATCACCCTCTCATCTATGTGTTATCTATATAATAGCATGTTTAAAGCCTATAGACTGTCATATTTGTTAAAGTGTGAAGTTCAATAAAAGGCTTTGATTTCCTTTACTTTATACAAAACAAATTTGTTGGTGTGAAAAGATAGAGTTTTATCAAAATCTTTCTTTTTATGGACTACCCCCTTTTTTAAATTTTACTTGGAGTTCGCTACTTTTGTTTAAATGTTCTTAGTTTCCATTTGAATACATTTAAATCTTCACTGAAACTCTGTAAGCATATTTTTTCAGAGAGTTAATGAAGACATTAATTTAAGAATAAGATAATGACACATTCCGAAATCAATACATTATGAAGCCAACTGTCTTTTCACGAAAACTCGTAAATGTTTACCAAAGAAAAGAATAAACAAGCCTTCAACACTCCCTATAGTCAGCTACAAAAGGCCGCCATGCACCATGTGAAAAAAATCAAACGAAAAAACTAACGGTCTATCTTACAAAAAACAAATATGACACATATGTACATGTTGTATACAACGACAACAATTGAACTTCATGCTCCTGACTTTGGGCAGGTGCATAAAGAAAGTGCACGTGGCGGAGTTTAACATGTATGTCAGCGAACATCGGACTGTAACAGTAGTGTAACAGCACAACACGAGAAAACAAATGTAAACTAGACAAAGTGATGCCCCCGCATTACACTCATTTAACCGCTTATACCCCCAAAAAAAAACAAAGTTCGATTTTTCTAAAAAAAGTGAAAAAATAATAAAAAGAAAAAAACCCTGACCACATGCACACATTCCATGCATATACAAACAGTTAGCAGAGTGATAAATTCCTAGCATTCAAACAGTAGGAGGAGTTATCTGGAAACGCCCAACTTATGCAAGTAAATTTCCCAAAAATGACAAAGTTCAACTTTCTCCCAAAAGAGCACATATTAACAAAAATTAAACCCTGACCATATGCAGCGAACCTTCAATATATGTACAAACAGACAGTAAAGAGAAAACTTCCTAGGATTCAAACTGTTGGAGGAGTTATGCAGAATAACTATATACCCATAATGGGATATAGGCGGAAAGAGAAGCATTCAATTCTTAAATGAAACAAACACATCAAGCAGTGTAAAATCGTCAAATTTTGAAACATTATTACGTAATGTTAAAACCATATAAAAAATAGACAAATTATCATTACGAAATAACAAAACCACATCATACATGTAATGCAACAACGACATTACATTAAGTCACATACACATCAAGTAATGTAACTGACTAATGACACAACCATATTAAATTATGGTGAAACCACATCGAGTAATGACAAAACCATATTGAGTTATGACGAAACTATATCAAGTCAGTACGAAGCCATATCGTGTAATATCGATATATCATTAAGTAATGACTATTCCATATTGAGTTTTATCTTACCTCCTATACATTTCTAGGAATGTGATTGGTTAAAAGCGCCCTCGTGGAGACCGTGTATATTTGATATTAGGTTAGTAGGGAGGCGGGTCTTATCTCATACATGGTCAGTAGTGGAGTTACGTCCCTTTATATTCCATATAAGGTAGTAGGGAGGCGGGGCTTATTTCATACACGGTTAGTAGTGGTGTTACGTCCCTTTATAAAAACAAAACGGTACTGAGAAAAAAATCGTAAAGGTTTCAACAGACGAAGAAATTGATGATTAAGATTGAAATAAATTCATATGACACATTCAACCCTCACAAGTTGTTATTGTTGGTATCTGTTTTTGTAGGATCAATGGAAATAGTTTGTTAGTGCTACCAGTATTGAGGACTTGCTCATTTTGATAGGTCTAAATTTCACATGTTGAGATAGTCGGTAAGATAAATTCGTTGCATAGTGTGCTAGTGACCTAATACGGTATATATGGGGTCAGTAAATTCCATATGGGGATTCGAGCTTCGCTCTCACCCCATATTCGCTCTCACCCCATATGGAATTTACTGACCCCATATGTCTACCGTATTAGGTCACTAACACACTATATAACTAATAATATTAAAACATCATTACGTAATGTCAAAACCATATTAAGTAAAGACAAAACAACATAAAGTATTATCAGAGTTCCACAAAAGACAGCTGTGGCGTTCCATATTTTCGAGAAATCTACGTATTAATCAGAAATAGAAGGAATGGAACAGTATTGATATGGAACACGATGTTGATATTATTGCTGAGAACGTAGTAAGATCGCGGTACAAACGTAGTATAATCGTGGTAAGAACGTGCTATAATCGCAGTAGAAGCGTGGAAAGATCGTGATGCAACCGGATAACTTGGGGTATGGTCGTAGTGAGAATGTGATGAGCGTAGTAAGATCATGATAATCTAAGAAAAGGCGTGGTGACAACGTGGTATAATCGTAGCGGGATCGTTGAAGAAGCGTGATACAAACGTAGTATCATCGTGAAAACAACTAAAATTAACATTTTCATGCCTCTCGTTCCGCGACCTCACCACGATCTGAATAAAATTAAGATCGTAGTGAGCGTGATCGTGGTCTAGTTTTAATTTTTTAATTTAAACATATTTATTTATAGTGAGTTGGGAAAAAAGTTTTGCAACTTATATTAATCCCTTACCACTTGAGGTGCGAATGCTGCCTTGTAGCGGCGTTAGACTTCTCTTTTTCGAAATCTACATTATCGTGCAAGAGAACACAGGTCAGCCATGTATCGTCCCCTTTCGACGGACTATCATCGTTTCCGCAAGACCATACTCGCAAATGGTGTCAAGGAAGAGCCGAAAGTTCAGTCCCTGAAATCTTCATCCCGGATCGGGAATCCTTTGTGTTAGAAGTCCGATGGACTAACCACTACACCACGGCTCTCGTCGTCTAGTGTGACTGTGCCTTTATATGGAGGATCACTTCTTGATTGCTTTTCTGAAGCATTGTTAAAATTGCATGAATATTCACTTGCAGGCAGTAGTTTGGCCTTATTCAGAACTTATTTTCTCTTCTACAAAACAAGAAGATACCAAATCAGGTAACCCTTCTTTATCCAAAAATTTAAAAAAACAATGATGTTGTTAAGTATTTCGAAAGGAATACCCGGAGTTAAATTAAACGGTTTGGTACGTTCTCACGAAATGTGCGTCTGGCGTACTTAATTATATTCCTGTTACATTTGATAAATACTTATACGGTTTAGTAAGGTTTACTACGTTTGTTTGATCTGTGGTCAAATTTTGTGCATGTTCAAAAATTGTCAATTGAGAATATACAAGTACTTCTATGTTGTGATGTTTTACTATTGTTTCAAAAAAAGGGAGACGGTTTGGTACCATTAAAACGTTTAATCCCGCTGCAAATGTTTGCACCTGTCCTAGTCAGGAATCTGATGTACAGTAGTTGTCGTTTGTGTATGTAATTTATACGTGTTTCTCGTTTCTCGTTTTATATAGGTTAGACCGTTGGTTTTCCCGTTTGAATGGTTTTACACTTGTAGTTTTGGGGCCCTTTATAGCTTGTTGTTCGGTGTGAGTCAAGGCTCCTTGTTGAAGGCCATACATTGACCTTTAATAATTTACTTTTATATATTGTTATTTGGATGGAGAGTTGTCTCATTGGCACTCATACCACATCTTCCTATATCTAAGTATTACTACGTATGACTACGGATACAATACAGAAATCTACGGACCAATACAGATTGACACGAATGATGCTGGATCGTATCGCATCAAATCCGTAAATGCGTGACTTAAAACCTTAACTACCTGTATTTATTTTTGGAATTAAATCAACCTTAAAATACAAGCAGAGCTGTAAATCTTTCGAATCGATTTTAATTCAGATCCTGTTTTTTTAATCTACGGCATGGTACAATTTTTATAAAATATCCATGCAGATGAATCACGTCGATTATAAATTCAATTGCTACATGTAACCATTAAGGGCATACGATACAGTTACAGGGGAGGTAATGACGTTGCTAACGTAAAATGTTATTTCGCGACGTCAAACTGTGACATATCGGGAAAAGATGCATTTTTCGACTGATTTTTATCATTCAAACTGATTTAATTTGAAAACGAGTACATGGACCCTATTTTTTAAAACAACATTTTGTTTCATTTTCCAGGGAGATTATGTGGACCAAATTTTATAAAACTGTAAATAGTGCTATTTTTTTTATTTTGATAAAAATACAGCAAGAAATGACGTTTTTTTTTCTTAATTCATCACCATTTAATAAATATGAGTTATTTCTGAATAAAAAATGCATAAACTTTTATGACAGTAATAAAATACAGAAATTACAAATTATTTAACAAAAAACAATTTGTGTTTATCTTTTAAAACAAAAAAGTTATGTCTTTCTTTCGAAAAGAAAAATACGACCACAAATCTGAATTTTGAGCAAATATACAAAATTTCGACCTCATTTAACTCAAAAAGTAGCACATGGAGGTATATTTTTTATTACATATTTGATTTAATAAGGCAAAAAATAGCCCATATGGAAATTTTCAGCAAACTCTAAATACAGGATCAAAACTGTATAATACAGTTTCAAGGGAGATAACTCTTGGCGCGACGTTAAGCGTTTGAATTCCCACAAAACGTCACTTTTTGCGGGACGTAATGCGTGTAAATTTCCGTAATAAGAAACGTAATGTGGAATTTCGATGCTCCAATTCCTGTTTCTCCCGCATGCAAACTTCAACGCCATTAATATTAGTGCATTTGATTCTAACAGGATAACAGTCTAATAACATCATACATAAATGTAAGAAATAAAACAAATTACTGTTTCTTTGAGATGTTCAACAAAATATCGTATAGTGAGACATTTTATTACAGCACAGGAAACCAATGATATATTTTAAAACTAATACCGAAAATGTAGAAACAGTCACGCCGCTAATATAAACAATGAAGCAACTTTTATAAAAGAACAAAGTTCTTATTTCTTCCACGTTGCACGTATTTTATCTAACAAAAGGCAATAGCCAACAATATGTTTATACACCCGTAAAAATTTTGACGGGACGTTTTATGATTAATACAAATGCCCGGGTCCGTCTGTCCGTCGTAAACATGGTACAGCATATTATCCAAATTTCATTAAACTGAACATGGTTCTTTTTTCAGTCATGATGGTCAAACGATCTGTTTAATTTTTGATGAACTTTTTGAGTTACAGGACCTTGTAACTAAAACAGGTTTTTTTCACAGTTCGCGCTGTATCTCAAATACGATTTATGACTAGTGCTTAAAAATTTACACACTTCTTAGTTATATTAATCTTATATCTGTATATTTTTATGTGGTGATTCTTTAATTCATTTTTGAGTTCTTGAATTTTTATTGAGCTTCAATTTGGGGATCATATAAAACATGTTGTGATATACAAACTTCCTATTGAGCAAGAATAATGAATGAGTCAAGATATACTTAGCATGACTTCCTGTACAACCGCCGTTTTTTTTTAAACATGAATTATGTTTTTTCATAAGACGACGGGCGTATCATGCGCTCGTAGCGCATCTGTTTATTTTGTTCTTTATATTTTTTATAAATATATTAGAGAAATGACGGAATGACAGTAAATACAATGCAATTTCCAATATAATCAATATTTCCAAATGTCATAACTCAGAATAGTTGATATGCACTGATTTTCGAACGTGTCCATACGATATCAGTTTTATAGAAAGTTAGCAAGAATTGTACACTTGAAAAATGTAATTAACCAGAACGACGGAAGGACAGACAGAGGAATGGACGTGCGATATTTTAAGTACGTGCTAATGGTGAAAAAAAAATATATAGTTATTGACCAATAAGATTACGCTATGAGAGAAGGATTTTAATCGCAACTAATCCAATCGTTTTTGCATAATCAAAAAATTCATTATAGTTTCATTGTTTGGACAAAAGCATTCTTTAGCAAATTGAAGATTCTCCTTTATAAGATTTTGCTTTTGTTTTCTGATGAACGCCATACTTAACTCCAAATTGTACACAAGAAACTAAAATTTAAAATAGTACAAGACTAACAATGGCCAGAAGCTCCTGACAATAAACACTCAACTTTCATTTAAAAAAATGTTTACATTCATACACAAACACTTATAATATAAATATTTCAAATACTCCGACTAGAATGACGGACCACAGTATTGCAGTGTTCTGGGCCATTAATTAATGTCCGGGCAAAGATTCTCAGCTATTAGAAAATAGCTTGTCGACATATAAACCAATGTAATGTTTCATTACCAGGAAAGTCTTTACAATGTTAGCAATCATGTTCCTTGAATAAACTCACAAAATATTGGTGGATATAATATATAAATGTTCATTCTATGCTTAAGTGTTTCCCGAATTTTAAAGAAAATGTTTTACATTTTTGTCACAAAATATAAAATTGATATGTTAAATTTTAATGATGGCTTGAAATATTTGAATATATACACACTCACTCTTACCTTGCAGTGGCGGATCCAGGGGAGGGTTCCTGGAGGTTGGACCCCCCCTTTTTTTGGACGATCAATGCATTTGAATGGGGACATATAGTTGGACCCCCCCCCCTTTGTTCTTGGTTGGGAACTCCCCCTTTTTAAAATGGCTGGATCCGCCCCTGTGGCTTGTATCTGCTTATTAATGCACAATATTTGAACACAATTGTTAGACGTATTAACAAGAGGCTCTCAAGAGCCTGAATCGCTCACCTGGTAAACAATGCCTTCGGCCATGTTTTTTGACGAAATAGAAAATAAAACACAAACTTTATTTTATACACCCTACTGATCATTCAAATGAAGTTTGGTTGAATTTGGTTGAGTAGTTTTAGAGGAGAAAATTTTTTAAAGTTAGCAAATATGATGAACAAATTGTGAAAAATTGTCATTAAAGGACAATAACCCCTTAAGGGGTCAATTGACAATTTTGGTCATATTAACTGATTTGTAGATCTTACTTTGCTGATCATTTTTGCTGTTTACAGTTTATCTTTATCTATAATAATATTCAAGATAATGACCAAAAACTGAAAAATTCCTTTAAAATTACCAATTAAGTGGCAGCAACCCAACAATGGGTTGTTTGATACATCTGAAAATTTCAGGGCTGATAGATCTTGACCTAATGAACATTTTTACTCCCTGTCAGATTTGCTTTAAATGCTTTAGTTTTTGAGATATAAGCCAAAAACTGCATTTGACCCCTATGTTTTATTTTAAGTAACGGCGGCCATTTTGGTTGATTGGCCAGGTCACCGGACACAATTTTCAAACTAGATACCCCAATGATGGTTGTGGCCAAGTTTAAATTAGTTCAATTTGGCCCAGTAGTTTCAGAGGAGAAGATTTTTGTAAAAGATAACTAAGATTCATGAAAAATGGTTAAAAATTGACTATAAAGGGCAATAACTCCTAAAGGGGTCAACTGACCATTTCAGTCATGTTGACTTATTTTTAGGTCTTACTTTGTTTAACATTTTTGCTGTTTACAGTTTATCTCTACCTAAAATAATAGTCATGATAATAACCAAAAACAGAAAAATTTCCTTAAAATTTCCAATTCAGGGGCAGCAACCCAACAACGGGTTGTCCGATTCATCTGAAAATTTCAGGGCAGATAGATCTTGACCTGATAATCAATTTTACTCCCGTCAGATTTGCTCTAACTGCTTCGGTTTTTGAGTTATAAGCCAAAAACTGCATTTGACCCCTATGTTCTATTTTTAGCAATGGCGACCATGTTTGTTGATAGATCAAAAACTTCGGATACAATTTATAAACTAGATACCCTAAGGAACATTCAGTTAAAGATTGGAAGTATTTGGCCACTATAGTAGTTTCAGAGATTCTTGAAATAGTTTACGACGACAGACGACGACAGACGACAACAGACGACGGACGACGACGGACGCAAAGTGATGACATAAGCTCACTTGGCCCTTCGGGCCATGTGAGCTAAAAACTGATTTCCAATTTAAAAATGCGTTTTGCTGGAAAACTCCGTACGAATGTAATAAAAAACAAATATTTCTCTAGTAATTTTAATAGATAATTTGAAGGGTTTAATCAAGACAGCTAAAACTGTTACATAAAGGTCAATCAAGTTAAATAGAATCATATAGAGGAATCTTTAAACGTCTGTTTTGCTTTGATTGCTGATGAATATTTGTATTGAAAGTTGTCATTAATTTTGGTGGTAACATCTTGTTCAGAGTTGAATTCAGTCAAGCAATAAAACATTATTGTAAGTTTTGTTTTGAGTTGCTCATCCTGCCTTTTTCAAATATCACCTTATAGCACCCCCACCCCCTATAAAATCAAATACTAGTAGTAGCTCTCTTATCTCGATAGGGTGATACTTGATATGTTCGTCTGAAAAAAATATAGGCACATATATACAAGTGCTATTTTACCAAATAACAGCTTTAAATATATCGAGAAAATCTAAATTTTAATGAACAATATTGACGAGTGAAAATAGAAAGACAAATCGCCTGTCCTTTGAGACATCGAGCAAATCAAACACGCCTTTTTACCTGCATGCTTTCTAGTTATCGTAATAAAATCCCGTCATACCTGTATACCTGTTTTCAGTCCTTGGAACCTGTGGCTGGGATGCATCATTAGCAATATATATATTTGTAGGTTTGTATTTTCTATAATTTTCTTAGTTTTAAGGTAATATTGTGGATAATGATATTAGCTGTTTACTTTTATTTATTAAAGATTTTTAAGGATTATGTACCCTTGTATTGATTAGTTAATAAACATGGAAATTTTATAGAAAATCCGCAGCCTTTCCCCTTATGACAGATAGAGGATTATTGCATGCAGTGCTAGCATTGATTTCCTTAAAACAAGTTTATTAATGCAGCTATTAGTTTAAACAAATATAAATATGGACCAAATCAAGTACACCTTTTATGGTGCGCTCGACTTTAGTGACTCAGTACGAGGTTTTGTGAAATTAAGGTTGTTTAGAACTTTTTGTAAACAATAAACTCGTGTACACCATAGAAAAGCAAGTGAGTAATGATCTATGTTTAAAATTTTACTACAAAATTCTCAGTATTAAAGGCTGTGTATTTTCTATAAAAATGAGGCTCCTCATGGGGGGGTCCTAGTAATCACATAATCACCATTTTTTTGCCAATATAATCACATAATCATTAAATATTTGCTTATCTTTAGTAATCAAATAATCATAAACTAAAAATACAGTCCTAGGTAATCAAATAATCATGAAATATTTGGCTTAATAATCAAATAATCATTAAAAAAACGGCCAAGTAATCACATAATCAAAAACCCCATGAGGGCCCTCAAAAATCTTGTTTTATTTGCCACAACTTGAAAGTCCCCTTTTTCTATGAAATGCAATAAAACGGTAAATAATTATGTTTTGCAACAAGTGTCCCCATGGTATATGTGTTGTATTAAAATTTTGTCAAAATTTTAATATAACATATGTACAAAAATGGCCTATCTCTATTATTTATTATATTTGTTGTTTTGATATTGTTGTCTGTTACATCTTATAAATTTTATGTTCAGTATATATTCTTGATGTCACGTTCTATTATGTAAGCATAGACATTTTATATCGAGAAGTACACGTGTACATATAGTGTGTTTAGCTGATGAACTATTATTTTATTGTTATCTTTTTTATGAAATTTAGTTCAAATCCTATTGTCAATTGGAATTAAAACTGGTCGGATTAAGTGTGTGTATGTTGTTTTTCTTTGGTTTTGTGGGGTCAGGGGAGGAGGGAACAGACCTCTTTTAGTCTGTTAGTAGACTATTTTTACATACAAAGCTTTTTTCTGATTCTTCTCTGCTGTCCAGTATGTTTTTAACTCCATTTTTTTATTCAATAAACAGCTGCGCAATGGGCATCATTCTCTTATGGCTGTGGCTTATATATATTTCTTGCATGCAAATTATTACATTGTATTTTAATATATACAATGATAGTACAAATAGTATAAATATATACTATTATTAAGGTTCCACTAAAGTCAAAATATAGAACACTACCGAAACATCTAAACTTTGCCTCTATTCCTCAACCTAAAATGAATAAAGTCCTAAACTATGTTTATGCAGTGACTTTAGTTGGACCTTAAGGTTCTTCATAAGGAATTTTTAAAATATGGCCGTGTTTACACCTCAAAATGCACTATGAGTACAGACAAACTGGTACATCTAGGAGAGTTTAAAGCCGTAGCAGGAACTAGATATATATAATAAAAGTTGTCCATTTAGATCAATACTACTCACAACATGTATTATATGAGGGGAGATTCTCAAACCTCTTTCCCAACTTAGTTTATTTTGTCACTTTCTGAAGGAACGAAAAAACTGGATAGCAAAATCTAGTAAAGTTTATAATTTTCTAAAACATAGAATACATTTAGAATTTATATATCCTTTAAAACTTTTGCAGGTGAATAGGTTTGTCTGTTCTCAGAGTATTTGTGGTGTAAATACGGCCATATTATCGAAGAGGTTATAACGAACCTTAATGTTTATGTCCCCTTCTGTAGCCAGTTAAGTACGATCTTTTCAAACTGTAATAGTATATACAAATGAACGATATTTGTTTATATTGATTTATGTATGCCTTCAACCCATATGGGTACAAATGTGCATTATATTCAATAAACTCAATATAAATTTTAGTTAAAGTGCTAGTACACTATTATCAAACAGATAAATGCACTGGTTTCGTGCCTTAAAAAACACATAACTTACACTCTTTTATATTTTATTGTTTTTAAACGTAAATACACTAACATATAACATTTAAGCTATTGGAAATTTGTATAATCACTCGATAAAACACGAGCATACTTCAAAAGCCCGGACTGCTCTCGAAAAGATCCGACCATATAGAAATGAATTTAGAATCAAAATGTCGTTTTCAATGCAATAACAAGAAATTTTGTAAAGTGTCTATTTATCCAAGGAAATATTGATTCCATGTATGAATTTTCATCGACATTTGCATTGGTATGTGTATAAAAATGCCTGTATTCTACATTTTTTTTAATAAAAGCATTGCAAAGCTATATTCAACTTTTTTAACGAAAAAAAGTGTCGGATTGATAATATTTTTATTATCTCAAATAATAACACACCTTGTATATCCTTGTATATTAAACTCAAGCTTCTATATCACGTCTTGTCAGAAAGGAAGTTTGTTTGTTTACACATGTTACATTTATGATCATATTCACTCGAAAAAAAACCGACACCTGATCAAATCACTCGAAAACCCAAGATCCTTGTCGGACACTACCTATCGTGATTCATTATTCCCTTTTCGGGCCTCCGTGTAACGGTCATCGCTCGTCGAGGATGGTAAACAACAGTCCCATATTACTGTAACAGCAATATTTTCCTCTTTGTTTTATTTCAGTGAAATTTATAATTTGTTTAAAAGCAAGCGACTATTTTTCTTTAAATTGTTAGCTAACATGGTAAAAAGTTAACCAATTTTAATCCTAGCATTGTCCATTTCTTGTTATCATATATATTATGTTTTTGATTATGTTATTTGTTTGTAGTAATTACGCTACAAATTTCATTAATACATGCAGTTATGATTAAGTAAGACTACATAAATCGTTTTAAATCGTTTAAATGCGAATGGTCAGTTGGACACCGGCGGTCAAGCTGTACGAACACCGTGCATTTACAGTGACATTCATTTTATTTATTATAAAACATTTATTACAATTACCATTTGTTTTATCTTCTTGAAATATTTATAGTTGAACTTTTATTATGATTATTGCATTATTGAGGAAGTTATATATAAAAAAAAATGTAAAGCTGAACTCAGTTTTGTTGACTTTCGGCATTGAGTTACCCCCCCCCCCCCTTTTTTTTTACCCCTTATTCTTAATATAAGAGGAACGACGAAAACCCCTGTTATATTACTCAGAACTCAATTCCGATAGCTCTTAACAATTGTTTAATTGTATGAAAACTCCAATGTTCACCGTAGACGTAGACAGTTTTTTTTATTCTGTTTTGGTTTTAACATTCATGGTCAACCCGTTGTGTATTTTGCCTCATTAATTGTTAGTGTAATTGATGATGCATTTTCCAGAAACAAATTTTTCTAGACTAAAATAAGTATCGTACGTTTTTTTCTAGATATTACATGTACATATACATATTAATTCAAAATGTCATGATTTTAGTATGTTCTTTTTATTTTTCTAAAGGTATTTTCGCACACGAAGAAACATGCATAGTAACATGCTTAGGACATCTGCACGCAAAGTTTCTTTCTGTGCTATTTTATGCTGTCTGTTTATTTCATTCGTACGTGTAGACCATTTGTATCCGATTATAAGAATAAGTGGAAATATTCAAAACATCATTTACGAGAGTGTAACTGAGACAGCATTTGTTAAATATTCTACCGTTTCGACAGTTTCGAAAAATACACTTTTAAGTTTCAATAGACCAGACGGCCACAATAAAAAACTAAATATTTCAAAACTATCCCGAAAAGTTGTTCCACAACTAACAAAAGTAGAACTGCGACAGATCAAACGATATACTCATTATTCTTCGCCTATTGTTGTAAGTAAATACAAACTGATATTCTTCTGGAACGAAAAGGTTGGCTGTACGTACTGGAAAAGCCTACTTCAGTTTATACAGGGAATAAAAAATAAAGAGGTTCATGATCCCAGACGTAATGGACTCACTTATCTGATACAGTTTAAAGATAATGATGTAACAGATATGATGTTTAATGAGGCTTGGATAAAAGCAGTATTTGTGAGAGAACCGAGGGAGCGAGTATTGTCTGCTTTCTTAGATAAAGGATTAAACAACTCCCTTATGATGGACTTGTGTGGAAGGCCCTCCGTAAAATCATTCCCAGAATTCCTCGCGGTAATAAAACTTTGTAAAGACGTTCACTGGAGTTCACAGGTAAAGTTACCAAGACATTTATACAAAAATACTATGATAGGTAAAATGCCAGATATAGATAAATTTACTGAAAATCTTTTAACAAAAATCGGAGCTTGGAATGATACTGTAAAAGACTGGCTACATTCGAAAGAACAGTTTGGGAGAGCAAGACCTCATGCTACAAGTGCCCGCCAGAAACTGTTGCAATATTACAATGATACCAAGTCTCAAGACATTATTTTTGAAATGTATACTGATGATTATAAAGTGTTTAATTTTGATAAGAAATACTTCAATTAAACAAATTCTGCGCTTCTGATAATAAATTTTCATATTTTTGACTTATCATTTTTTATCATGAAATAAGCAGACACAACACAATACCGTAGTAAACTCTGCCATACGTTACGGTAGTTCAGGAACTGGTATCCTAAAACAATATTAGTGCTTGAGACGCCTTAAAAATTATCTTATCTGCTAAGACTGTCTCTTGAAGTAATCTTAGAATGATTGACAACCCTTTAAATTCATTTTGCACTCGCAACCCTAAGCGTAGTCTCTTTAACCTTATCGGAATGTTCTTTTTGTTTTAATCTTTTATATCGACTGAGTATAACGTCGATAAGCAACTTAAGATCGTCTCTAATTACTCTCTGCAAATTTTTAATGTTTCAGCTTTCTTTTTTATTACTGAAAACTTAACAGATACAAATGTATGTCCCAAGAGTGCGTGATCAGCGGCATCCCTTTCTCTCTCTTAGCTGATAAATGGCGCTTGCAATGTTCTTGCATGTATGTTGAAGAAAGCAAAATAGGTTATCTATAAGGATATTCAGAGATTGAACAAATTCATTGATTTTTTAAAACGGCCGTAGTATTGTCCGTTATTAGGGAGCTGCCATTAATTTGATATTTATGAGGGGTAGGATGAAAAAATTTGTCCTGCATTTTTTCTTATTTGTAATCCCTGTCCTGCTTTTTTTATTTGTCATTCTATACGGTCCTGCTTTTTAAAGTTTATCCAGACGTTTTTTGCATAAATTGTCATCCTGCCTTTTGTATCCTAGCCCCCTAAGAATTAAATGGTAGCTCCGTTTCAGGGATTAAACATGTTTGTGAGCGCTGAACCTTCCCATAAAGACCTGGGACAGTGGACTCATAACACAACATAAGAGCTACCTATAAAGTTCAGTTGGAAAGTAATTAATTCATTAGATTTGTACAAAACGGAGAACAAAAGCACAAAACCGAACGTGGCAAAAGGATTGATAATGTCAGATTTAAGGACCACCATTACAAGGTAATTGGACATATACCGTCAGATTCATGGACCGTCTTAACAAGATAATGGAACTTAAAGGTGTCAGACCACCAATTAACTATCCCAATGTGTTCGTAATTTTCACAGCTTTCTACATATTTTACCTTAGTTAAACTTCATAGAAACCAGGTATATCCTGACATGTACATGTATTAGCTTTCTGCATTCCAATTTTCAACGTACATTTAAAGCCTTCTAAGAAAAAAAATGACCTTCAAAAAGAGGTACTCGAAAAATAACCCCTGGTTTTATGGAAATCTTAAATTAGTATACTGTGGTGGGCATTAATCTTCAATTTTTAATGCAGACCCATAGACAAGTAACTTTTGGTTCAAAATGGTCTAAATATATTTCTCTTTCACCAAAAGTTTCATTTCTTCAAATTTGATGGTAAATTAAATTAAACAAGGACATCAAAAGCAATACTTTGTGTCAGAGTAAGGCTACTTTTACATACGTTCTAAATTGGAGGGATTAATTGGTGGTCTGACACCTATGATATACCGTCAGATTTATGGACCGTGATTAGGCCAAATAAAATAGTTTGTGTGTTCTAGTTAAGAAAAAAAGTTAGGGTAGGAAGGTAGGGATTTTTATTTTTATTTTATGTTGTTTTTTTAACATTGTGTCTTAGGGAGCAACATTCTGACTTTAACCGTGCTTAATGAGACTCAAACCAAAAATATTTATGGTAGACTATTATTAAGACTTAAAAGTAGGTTAGGTAGGGAAACTAGAACCACACATATATTTTTATTTGGCCTTATAAGGTTACGGGACTGTCTGATTAAAGGACGCTAATACAGGTTAGGTAGGAAAACTGGAACCACACATATATTTTTATTTGGCCGTATAAGGTTATGGGATTGTCTGATTAAAGGACGCCAATACAGAGTTATGGGACTTGTACCAGTCATTAAAACGTTCCACTGTCGATATAAATCAAGATTTAATATTGCTCTTCGAACAGGGCCAATACGGAAAAAAACAGGGCCAATACAGAAAAAAGCGGGAAAAAAGCTGTATTAGCCCTAGGGCTAATACAGGACGTTCACTTCCGGTTTTCAATTTTCTTACGCCATTACTTAACTCTGGAAGTATCGTTATGCATAAAAACATTGGTATAATATTTTTTAAATTAAAGTCATAAAATAAACAGGTTAAATGATGTGCAATGTTTTGTAATGTCTTAAAGTTTTGAAACGGAAAAAACAGGGCCAATACAGAAAAAAGCGGGAAAAAAGCTGTATTGGCCCATGGGCTAATACAGGACGTTCACTTCCGGTTTTTAATTCTCTTATAATCATTTAATAAAAGTGTTATGAACTGGCTGTTTCTATATTGGCACTGGTATAGATTCTCGGTCAGCTGTACGGGTCTCGAGGCCAATACAGCAAACCTTGAATCTATACCAGTGCCAATACAGAAACAGCCAGTTAATAACACTATATTACAAGTTTAAAGTTATTTGGCCCTCAAACTTAAAGACTGTCTTTATTAGGTTATGTGGCCGTCGAGTTTAAGAACCGTCATTACGAGGTTGTGAGACTTATACTGTCAGATATAGAAACTTCATTTATTTACAAGGTCATGGGGCCGTCAAATTTAAGAACCGTCATTACAAGGCTATGGGACATATACCGTCAGATTTATGAACCGTCATTATAAGGTTATGTTTATTATGCCGTCTGATTTAAAGACCGTGATTATAAAGTTATGGGACTTGTGTTGTCAGCTTTTAAGACCGTGTTTATAAAGTTATGGGACTTGTGTTGTCAGCTTTAAAGACCGTGATTATAAAGTTATGGGACTTGTTGTTGTCAGCTTTAAAGACAGTGATTATAAGGTTATGGAACTAATACTGTCTGATTTAAAGACCATGATTATAAAGTTATGGGACTTATACAGTCAGATTTAAGGACCGTCATTACAAGGTTAAGGAAACTTGCATTATTTAGCAATTTTCAATATTAAGTGTCTGCTTAATCTGATAAAAACTACATATTACAATAGAAAACAATACCGGTATTTTCTGTCTATGCATCCTTGTTACCGACCCTTTTCATGCCCTGTCCACTAGATCATGGTCCAACGACTTTGAATCAGTAGGCAATGTTGCTGTCCATCAGATTGTCTTTTTCAGAATTTTATGCAGACAGGCAAGACAAATATCTGTGTCAACAGTTTATCACTAATAAAAATCAGTTATTCTTTTATAGCACGTTGTTGATTGTTTCTTTATTAGCTCACAATCTTTTTTTAACTTGTCACATAGACAATAGAAACTGTTGTATGATATATGGAAGATTTCAATTATAATTAAAACAAATAAGTAGAGGTGAAATGATTGCCAATGAGGATAATTTCCACCAGAGACCAAATGACATTAAAGTCTCAGCATTTAAAGGTCATAGTAGGACCTTCAAAATTTCGCACGCATTTAGAGGTAGAGGGAACGGAAACCCTAATTACATGTACATGTACTAAATACTGCACACAATGGAGAATGAGGGAGTGGAATACCCTGTTACTAAAAATCGCACGCCTTACCAGAAGAGAAAATGGAATACTCAATAATTATTAACCGCTTTTTATAGAAACGGGGCTGGGCAGGCCTTATTTAGTATTTTTAGGGTAAAAAAAGGTTAGAGTATACATTGAATGTGACTTACCGAATTAGAATTATCACCGGCTTTGTATTTACTAGAGCAACATGACGAGTGCCACATGTGGAGCAGGATCTTCTAACTCTATAGGAGCACTTGAGATCACCCCAAGTTTTTCAGTTACTGACGGGTGATGTATCGTGGGTCGTTTAACAATTATTTGACTGACTGACGGGCGGTGAATTGCGTGTCGTTTAAGAATTATTTGACTAACTGACGGGTGTTGAATCACATGTCGTATATGAATTCTTAGACTTACCGACGGGCGATGAACCGTGATTTATTTGATTCACTGGCAGGCGATTAACCACATGTCGTATAAGAATTATTCGAATTAATGACGGGCGGTGAATCGTGTACTTCGTATTAATTATTTTGACTAACTTACGGACGATGAATCGTGTGCCACAAATTTATTATTTGACTAACAGACGGGCGTTGAATCACATGTCGTTTATGAATTTTTAGACTTACTGACGGGCGATGAACCGTGATTTATTTGATTCACTGGCAGGCGATTAACCACATGTCGTATAAGAATTATTCGAATTAATGGCGGGCGGTGAATCGTGTGCTTCGTATTAATTATTTAAATAACTTACAGACGGTGAATCGTGTGCCACAAATTAATTATTTGACTTACTGACGGGCGTTGAATCATATGTCGTATATGAATTCTTAGACTTACTGCATGAAAGGCGATGCATGAATCGTGTGCCACATATGAATTACTAGAACGTACTGACAGGCAATGAACCACATGTCGTATAAGAATTATTTGACTAACTGACAGGCGATGAACCACATGTCGTATTTAAGAATTATTTGACTTACTGACGGATGTTGAATCCCATGTCGTATAAGAATTATTTAACTGACTGACACGTGTTGAATTTTGTGCTGTATCTTTAGTTATCTATGTTGTTTTTGTTATACTGTTTTTGTTAAGTTTTCTATGTTATGTTTCGTCTACTGTTGTTTTTCTTTATTTTTAATGTTGTGTTTTATTTACTATATTGTTTTTCTTTAGTTTTTCCAAATTGTGTTTTGTATACTGTTGTAAATTAAGTTGTTTTCTTGTGTTTTTTATGTTGTGTTGTATTGTATTGTGTTTTGTAAAGTATTGTTTAACTTTAATTTTGTATATTGTGTTTTGAATACTGTTGTTTTGTCGTTAGTTTTCTATGTGTGTTTTCAATACCGTTGTTTGTCTTTATTTTTCTATGTGTGTTTTCAATACCGTTGTTTGTCTTTATTTTTCTATGTGTGTCTTGTATATTGCTGTCTGTCTATAGTTTTAGTTGATGTATAATTGTATACTGTTGTTACTTTTTTATTCTATGCTGTGTTTTGTATACTGATATATCTTAAAGTTTTGATGTTGTGTTTTGTATTGTTGCTTTTCCTAAGTTTTCTATATTTGGTTTGTATACTGTTGCTTGTCTTTAGTTTTTCTATGTTGTGTTTTGTTTACTGTTGTTTTTCATATTTTTTATTTTGTGTTTTGTATGTTGTTGATTGCCTTAAGGTTTCCGAATCGTGTTTTTAAACTGTTGTTTGTCTTTTTATGTTTTTTTTTTGTGTTTTGCAAAGCCATCAATTTATCAGCGATTTCAAGTTTTAGATTATTCTTTTGCGATATTCCTTTTTTTTTTGCCTACTTTCTCTGTCCATATCTGTTGGGATAAAACGTTCCCCAAAGATATAGTATTTGCATGTGGTTTCCTTTGTCTTAATTTTTCTGAAATTGATTTTTATCCATGTTGTCACCTTGAACCAAATTTATACAAATTTGACTTCAGTTTGGTTTGATGGTAAAATGAGTATGTTTAAAGCCCATTGGCATATCAAATGAATCTTCCCGATGAAGACATTTTAATGTGATCTGCAAATGAATACCGTTTTAAGCTCAATGGGGCCCTTTGGGCCCCTTGTTAGCTTATGCCATTACTTGGCATTTGTCGTCGCCGGTCGTCGTAAACTATTAAAAAAAAATCTTATCCGAAATGTTGATCCATCGACAAACATTGCCGCTATGGCAAAAAATAGAACATGGGGGCAATTGCAGTTTTTGGCTTATATCTCAAAAACTAAAGCTCTTAGAGCAAATCTAACATGGAAAACCTTTTTTGATTGGTCAACATCTATCAGCCCTGAAATTTTCAGACAAATCGAACAATTCATTGTTGGGTTGCTGCCACTAAATTGGTTATTTTAAGGAAATTTTGCAGTTTTTGGTTATTATCTTGAATATTATTGAAAATAAAGATAAACTGTAGACCGCCGTAAAAATGTTCAGCAAAGTAAGATCTACAAAAAAAAGTTTTATATAACCAAAATTGTCAATTGACCCCTTAAGGAGTTATTGCCCTTTAGGACAATTTTACATAAGTTGTTTATGTTTTTTTTAACTTTAAAAATCTTCTCAAATGAGTCTTGTATAAATTTTGTGTGTTATTTCCTTGTACGTCAAGAAACATAGACACTATAGCTAAAAATGGAACATATGGACAAATGCATGTATTTGCTTTAATAATAATTTGAAGAAATATGACAGATACAAGGAACATTTAGATGGCATCTTTAAGCCATTTGCTAATATATATTGAATAACAATTGATGAAAGATTTAAGCAAAAAAATAGTTGGTGGGCGATTCAGGCTCTTGAGAACCTCTTGTTTAATTGTCTGTACGCTGAACCAGGGTTTGACGTGCTACTTCAAAAGATAACAGACTTTGGAAAGACATATCGCTGGTAAAGTTATCGCTCCTTTAAATTAACTTATCCTAAAAGGTTACCAATTCAACACTGTAATATGATCATTGAATACTGTTTCTATTGGTATAAATATTGATTTTGTTATCAGTAAATTAAAAGCAAACAAAATATTACTAGTATGTTATATATACATATACACGTTCATAAATCTACACTCTGTCGATACCTGTATCTTGGCATTGCACAAGGTGATATGATTGTTAATCAGAGAACTATCCACTAGAGACCAAATGAAGAAACCTATAGGTCAACATATTGCCTCCAACAATGATCAACACCTATACCGCATAGTAACCATCCTTTTAATGGTTCGTAATTTTAATTGTTTTGACAGATTTGTGTTCTCACACGGATATAAATGTTTCAGAAACGATATGACAATATTAATGGATCATAGCATTAACAACTATGACTGACAGATGTTTCCATGACTGGAGACATCATTAGCACATCTCTGTCTTCCTGTCCATTCGTTTTTGATGTGTTTTGTTATTTAATTTTGCCATGTGATTATGGACTTTCTGAATTGATTTTCTTCTAAGTTCAGTATGTTTGTGATTTTACTTTTTTCTAACCTTATAAAGAGAACATTTTAGCTTAATTTAAAAAAAAAGAATCTGCGTGTCTCTTCAAGACAGAAAATACCGAATGTCAATAATAAAACAGAAATCTCAAACCCTCGCTCACTCGAACATGTACAATGAACATGAGTAACAAAATCACAAAAACAAACTATATTTCAATTAGATTGCCAAATCCTAAGTGGAAGACAAACCAACAGCGCACACTGTAAGTCGAAATAAAAATGAGAAAGGAAAACGAAGAAAAGACGAGACTAAAACATACGGCACTGCAAAACTAGGGATCATCAACCAACCAAAACAGAATAAAACATACGGCACTGCAAAACTAGAGAATCATCAACAAACCAAAACCGACTAAAACATACGGCACTGCAAAACTAGGGATCATCAACCAACCAAAACAGAATAAAACATACGGCACTGAAACACTAGAGAATCATCAACAAACCAAAACCGACTAAAACATACGGCACTGCAAAACTAGAGAATCATCAACCAACCAAAACCGATTAAAACATACGGCACTGCAAAACTAGAGAATCATCAACCAACCAAAACTGACTAAAACATACGGCACTGCAAAACTAGGGATCATCAACCAACCAAAACCGATTAAAACATACGGCACTGAAACACTAGGGATCATCAACCAACCAAAACCGACTAAAACATACGGCACTGCAAAACTAGGGATCATCAACCAACCAAAACCGATTAAAACATACGGCACTGCAAAACTAGAGAATCATCAACAAACCAAAACCGACTAAAACATACGGCACTGAAACACTAGAGAATCATCAACAAACCAAAACCGACTAAAACATACGGCACTGCAAAACTAGGGATCATCAACCAACCAAAACAGAATAAAACATACGGCACTGAAACACTAGAGAATCATCAACAAACCAAAACCGACTAAAACATACGGCACTGCAAAACTAGAGAATCATCAACCAACCAAAACCGATTAAAACATACGGCACTGCAAAACTAGAGAATCATCAACCAACCAAAACCGACTAAAACATACGGCACTGCAAAACTAGGGATCATCAACCAACCAAAACCGATTAAAACATACGGCACTGAAACACTAGGGATCATCAACCAACCAAAACCGACTAAAACATACGGCACTGCAAAACTAGGGATCATCAACCAACCAAAACCGATTAAAACATACGGCACTGCAAAACTAGAGAATCATCAACAAACCAAAACCGACTAAAACATACGGCACTGCAAAACTAGAGAATCATCAACCAACCAAAACCGACTAAAACATACGGCACTGCAAAACTAGAGAATCATCAACCAACCAAAACCGACTAAAACATACGGCATTGCAACACTAGAGAATCATCAACCAACCAAAACCGACTAAAACATACGGCACTGCAAAACTAGAGAATCATCAACAAACCAAAACCGACTAAAACATACGGCACTGCAAAACTAGAGAATCATCAACAAACCAAACTAAAACATACGGCACTGCAAAACTAGAGAATCACCACCAAACAAAACCGACTAAAACATACGGCACTGCAAAACTAGGGATCATCAACCAACCAAAACCGACTAAAACATACGGCACTGAAACACTAGAGAATCATCAACAAACCAAAACCGACTAAAACATACGGCACTGCAAAACTAGGGATCATCAACCAACCAAAACAGAATAAAACATACGGCACTGAAACACTAGAGAATCATCAACAAACCAAAACCGACTAAAACATACGGCACTGCAAAACTAGAGAATCATCAACCAACCAAAACCGATTAAAACATACGGCACTGCAAAACTAGAGAATCATCAACCAACCAAAACCGACTAAAACATACGGCACTGCAAAACTAGGGATCATCAACCAACCAAAACCGATTAAAACATACGGCACTGAAACACTAGGGATCATCAACCAACCAAAACCGACTAAAACATACGGCACTGCAAAACTAGGGATCATCAACCAACCAAAACCGATTAAAACATACGGCACTGCAAAACTAGAGAATCATCAACAAACCAAAACCGACTAAAACATACGGCACTGCAAAACTAGAGAATCATCAACCAACCAAAACCGACTAAAACATACGGCACTGCAAAACTAGAGAATCATCAACCAACCAAAACCGACTAAAACATACGGCACTGCAACACTAGAGAATCATCAACCAACCAAAACCGACTAAAACATACGGCACTGCAAAACTAGAGAATCATCAACAAACCAAAACCGACTAAAACATACGGCACTGCAAAACTAGAGAATCATCAACAAACCAAACTAAAACATACGGCACTGCAAAACTAGAGAATCACCACCAAACAAAACCGACTAAAACATACGGCACTGAAACACTAGAGAATCATCAACAAACCAAACTAAAACATACGGCACTGCAAAACTAGAGAATCACCACCAAACAAAACCGACTAAAACATACGGCACTGCAAAACTAGAGAATCATCAACAAACCAAAACAGAATAAAACATACGGCACTGCAACACTAGAGAATCATCAACAAACCAAAACCGACTAAAACATACGGCACTGGAACACTAGAGAATCATCAACAAACCAAAACAGAATAAAACATACGGCACTGCAACACTAGAGAATCATGAACAAACAAAAACCGACTAAAACATACGGCACTACAAAACTAGACAATCATCAACAAACCAAAACCGACTAAAACATACGGCACTACAAAATTAGAGAATCATCAACAAACCAAAACCGACGAAAACATACGGCACTACAAAACTAGAGAATCATTAACAAACCAAAACCGACTAAAACATACGGCACTGCAACACTAGAGAATCATCAACAAACCAAAACCGACTAAAACATACGGCACTGCAAAACTAGAGAATCATCAACAAACCAAAACAGAATAAAACATACGGCACTGCAACACTAGAGAATCACCACTAAACGAAACCGACTAAAACATACGGCACTGAAACACTAGAGAATCATCAACAAACCAAAATCGACTAAAACATACGGCACTGCAAAACTAGAGAATCATCAACAAACCAAAACCGAATAAAACATACGGCACTGCAACATTAGAGAATCATCAACAAACCAAAACAGAATAAAACATACGGCACTGCAACACTAGAGAATCATCAACAAACCAAAACCGACTAAAACATACGGCACTGGAACACTAGAGAATCATCAACAAACCAAAACCGACTAAAACATACGGCACTGGAACACTAGAGAATCATCAACAAACCAAAACCGACTAAAACATACGGCACTGGAACACTAGAGAATCATCAACAAACCAAAACAGAATAAAACATACGGCACTGCAACACTAGAGAATCATGAACAAACCAAAACCGACTAAAACATACGGCACTACAAAACTAGCGAATCATCAACAAACCAAAACCGACTAAAACATACGGCACTACAAAATTAGAGAATCATCAACAAACCAAAACCGACGAAAACATACAGCACTACAAAACTAGAGAATCATCAACAAACCAAAACCGACTAAAACATACGGCACTGCAACACTAGAGAATCATCAACAAACCAAAACCGACTAAAACATACGGCACTGCAACACTAGAGAATCATCAACAAACCAAAACCGACTAAAACATACGGCACTGCAACACTAGAGAATCATCAACAAACCAAAACCGACTAAAACATACGGCACTGCAACACTAGAGAATCATCAACAAACCAAACTAAAACATACGGCACTGCAAAACTAGAGAATCACCACCAAACAAAACCGACTAAAACATACGGCACTGCAAAACTAGAGAATCATCAACAAACCAAAACCGACTAAAACATACGGCACTGCAAAACTAGAGAATCATCAACAAACCAAAACCGACTAAAACATACGGCACTGCAACACTAGAGAATCATCAACAAACCAAACTAAAACATACGGCACTGCAAACCTAGAGAATCACCACCAAACAAAACCGACTAAAACATACGGCACTGCAAAACTAGAGAATCATCAACAAACCAAAACCGACTAAAACATACGGCACTGCAAAACTAGAGAATCATCACAAAACCAAGCCGACTAGAACATACGGCACTGCAAAACTAGAGAATCATCAAAAACCAAAACCGGGGATGATCGCATGTGCTTCGGAAAGGTACGATCAAGTTTTAAGAGTTTAGTATATCATATTTGTATCTTATAAGTTATGTGATTTCTGTGCTTGTTTTGTATATAGTTACTGACATAAATGCGTTCCTTCAAAGTCACGACCTAATCAGATCTTGATATAGTGTTTACTGTGTGAAGTGGTTGTAAATAAGTTTACTAATATGTTTAGCATTGTACCATGTGTACATAATAGTACTCATAAGCATTCTCAAGGTAGACATTCAAAATCATTCAAATCTTATTTCACATAATATTGTCTATAATATTAAAATATTTTTACAGAGATGTAATAAGGGCGATAACTCTTATATAATCATCTGATATCTAAAGTATAGGTGTCACATTGACAATCATTTAACTTAATGGTCTTTTATTTTAGTAAATCAAGCATATAAAAATTATACATACATTTATGCATATTTATTTCAGGTTTAATAAATTGTGTTTTTTATATAGACTGTGTGTTATGTCATATATTGGGTTCCCTTCCTGAGTCACTTCGTGCATTAATATAAGTACTTGGTCATATTTTTGTTTACACATGGTTTCTATAAGTTCTTTTCTGCTTGGCAACATAAAAGTGACAAATCCCGCCATTTTTTGAACGATCCACGGATGATGATTGGCTAGTGTTCTTTTGTAAACTGTGTGCGCAATATATGAACTTTTATCTTCGTCCTCACTCATACTCATTTCGTCTATAAACCTTAATATAAATTCCAATGCTCTTTGTAATCTAAGCAATGTCCTTGAACCTGACGGCACACGACCTCTGAAGGTCGTTAGTCCATACTCGACTTCGTATTTGATCATAGACTGAACGGATTTATAATTGTCACAAGTATCACAACGACGCCATGTTTCGAGAATGCCAATCTTTTCTTCTAAATCTTTTGCCACAAAGCCAAATAATCTTCCTTGAAGTCGAAAAAATCTGAAAAAGAGCATATATTAGGGTTTTTTTCAAATCTTTTGCGTTTGTATAAATCAATTATATTTGATATGATTAGTGAAACGTAAAACAACCAAATAAAAAATTCGAGTCTTTATCGGGTGTCCTAACATTTATTCTTTAATTTTTTAAACCATTTTTCTCTATCCTTTGTTGAATCTTACACTTTTTTACACCCCATAAAAATCTAATTGCTTTCCATATTCTTTTCTTGATATTTATACAATTACACTCAAGGTAAAATAGAATCTGGTAAAAATTTTCATAAACTTAAAGAAAGTAACCCACGCAACATGCAAGTAAAAAGTACTCCCCTTTGTGAATTTTATTTTTAGTTATTATGTCTGTATTTATCAACGGAAAACAGAAGAAAGCAAGGCGAAAAAAGGTATATTATAAATTACGGAGCTACATGTGTATGGTTAATGAGGAAAACTTTTTACATATTGCCTATCTCCCCCTTTTTCACCTTTTCAAAATCTTAGATCCGTATCTGGCTAGAAAAGTAAGGTAAAACAAACTCTAAGAGTTCGGTATTTTTTTTACTTTTTTTTTACTTTTTTCCAAATTTGCGAGTTCGAAGCGTTTTTCAATTACAGATGCCACAATCTGCGTTGCTTTGTTTTAGTGCCTAGGCTTTTCTCATGATTTATCATTATCATAATGCGTGAAATAAATGAATCACTTTGTCATTGAAGTTAATTGTACTTAAATCTACCCATCAAGTATCATGAGTGATAATCGATAAAGTATCATGATTAGTATCTAAATCATAAGAAGTACTTGTGACGCACTTTGATCTACACACAATTGTGTATAATGTGTATAAACCCCTACCTACACCCTCACCAATAAGGATATACCATCATCAATAATTCTTCCGTGTTAATAGGATGTTTTTTCTTTCTTTTACTTTTTACGACAAGAACAATAACCTAGTCGATGTCAATGGTTTATCACTATTTATTCATTTTAATCTCTTAAATGAATTAGATTTTTTTAGTCGAATAGAAATATAACATTAGGATGACAAGTACATTAAAAAAAAAGACAATAACAAACGAACAGAAAGAAAAATTCTTAAAAATAAGATAGTTTAACTTTTTTTGTATCCTTTTTAAAGAAATGCGCATTTACGAGTTGAAAGCAATACTGTTGAACAATTGTCCTAGCTGATATAATAGGGGGATTTGTAAACTAAACTGTTGATCGAAATTTATATAGTTTAGTCCTAAAACATTTGACATCGCATTTTTTTTTTTTTTTTTTGCTTTTCTACTTTTTCATTTGTGGTTGATCGAAATGTGGAAATCGTGGATCAGCTTTCAAAAGTAATGCGGAAATGAACGTTATAAGCAAGGTGTTACTTATATGAATGTTAACCGAAACCAAGGGGTTTGCTGCCGTATCGCATGTCTGTTCCGAGTAGCCTGGATTTGCAGATATATAGTTCTTGGTTGCTGTCAGTCATAACTGTTTAACAGTTTCTTGTTTAATGTTATTTCATTTTTTTTTCATTGTTTCACATGCTCAAGCTACAATGTTTCAAATGTTTTGGTCATTGATAAAGACAACAAAGTTACCCGTTACGTGGTTACCTTTCGGTCTTTTGAGGGTATAGATGTCGCATTGTTAATCATACAACACCTCTTTCCTTTGATATCAAGGGTACATGCAAGACATCTGACATAAATTCCTACATGTTTAAATTTGGTACATGATATCAGCATTTCATTCCTAATAAATATGCTGTTTGAAGCTGATATTTGTATTTAAATTAGTGACTAAATTAGCAATCTGTTTCGAAATATTGTTTTCAATATTAAAAATAAACATATTCTTCAAAACATCATGTATAAAGAAATAGTATGACTGATTCAAATTTCTATATACATGGATTTTAAAATACTACACTATGCATGTATATATGCTTAACTTTCGCGTTTATGTAAACATAATGTAGTAACACGTGATTTTATTTACCTGCATAATTCTCTGTAAGCTTTTATGTAATATTCCAATAAAATAGTATCATCATCTAATTTGCATTTTTTCAATAATTCTAAAACTTTCTCCAAATCAAAATCTTTCTGTTCTGTGTCGAACATAATATCCTTGTTCATTCTGTCTGTCAATAAATGTAATGTCACCTGTTGTATGTTTACCTTCTTATACCATGCATACGTCAGTATACCCCAGTCTATTTTTAACCTTTGTCACAATGAGGTCATGGATAACCTTTAACGGATTACAGACAGAGGTGATTTAAACAGGAAAAACGTACCGAATGAGCTTTGTTTGTTACGTGTATGTCCTCGATATAAGAAAAACATTTTTAAGTACATCCGTTCTAACGGACGTAGACGTCGTTATATATAACTGTATGTTTGAGGGATAGATATGGTTTGCTAATTTTAGTACAGAAAAGAAAATAACACATAAAACGGACACATAATTAGTTAAAAAAAAGACGAAGTACGAATTTAAAAAACAGGCAAAATGTAGATGAATAATTAAGCAAGTATAGAGCTGAGATAAATAGATAAGATATATAATGATTGGCAAAGTAATTAAATAATTAAGAACGATGATTTAAAAAGCAAGAAAAAGAGAAATGAAGGACCCCGGTTTTTTTCACAACAGTGACCGAAATTTTTATTGCGAAAAAAAATCACAAATCGTGCACAGAAGACTAAGAGCACTCCGGTGTTGACATGAATACTAACTAAATCGTAATTTCATTGATATCCTGTTACAATTCAATTCAATTCAAATCTTTATTGCCATAAAACTACATATTTATAGTATATGTATGTGACACAACATAACAAAATGAAAAAAAAATAAAAATAACAACGAGATCATTATACAAAACTTTGAAGTTTTCGTAAAATTAAGAATTTCTTATGCCAGGAATAGATTACCTTAGCAGTATTTGGCACAAACTTTTGGAAATTTGGGTCCTTCATGCTCTTCAACTTTGTTTTGCTTTATAACTTTTTTTATCTGAGCGTCACTGATGAGCTCGAGTCTTATAAAGACGAAACGCGCGTCTGGCGTAATAAATATAGAACAATAGGTAGTTGAGCATGAGGTTTTAATACTGACTATATCATGTTGAATATTCCACATGATATAGTCAGTATAAAAAAAAAAGATAATTCGGTAATTGTAACGTCACACAATGTATTGCCTATTATTGAATAGCAATATATTATTTCCCACAGAAAGTAACCAAAAGTTAACGTGCAATAAATTCTAATATTGCACTAGTGCAATAAATCTCCAAAATTCATGACGTCATCAACGACAAAATCTTAGTTTAAACCAAATTTTACTTTCAAATATTATACTGCTATACAATAAAAGGGTTATTGCATGAATATTGGGGAATATTGTCCCTCGTAGAACATATATTGCACTCGCAAGCTCGTGCAATATAAAATTTTACTCGGGACAATATTCCCCAATATTCATGCAATAACCCTATAATATTTTCAGTGATACAGCCAGTACGTTGATACTCGAAAATATTAGGCAGTAACATCAAAGGGAAAAATATACTAATTACCTATAAATTATAATCTTGAACCCTTTGATATCTATTTTATGATATGCATGTACATTTTTATGCATTGGTTCAAGAATTGAATTACCATTATTTTCACCGGTCACTCGTTTCATATGACTTTAAATAGAGATTCATTCGAAGAAACGGATATTGTGGCTTAAAAGTAAATTCATCGCTTTTGTGGCACACTCTTTAATGACTCTTCATTCTTTGGTGATGACAGCTATACTTACTGTGGGTCCTTTTTATGTGTTAACTACTAGTCTAGTTTTCGAAATTTTTAAAATCAGAGTTGGTTTAACTGAAATAAATAACAAAGTATAAAAAAAAGCATGCGTACTTTGTTATAGGTACATGTGTTCTCATTAACAGATACACTATGATACACAATCATATGGGTGTACACATTGTGTACAAGGTCGTGACGAGAAGATAATTTAGATAAAATTCAAATAAACAAGATCAAAATCAGAACATTGACTTCATGTTACATGGCGTTTATTAGAGATGACCAGGATATTGACGAACGAACGTACGAAAGCGTAACTTTACGAATCGTACGAAACGGGAGCGGTAGTTCATACATATTAATGAATTAATCCAACATAAAATCGTAGAAGTGACAGAAATTGCATGGTTCTGCATGTAGTTTAAAGAAATGTTACCTGTTTATTAGCCTTCTCCAAGCATTAATAATTAAATGTTTGATACAAAAGAAAAAGGTGCACTCGATATGCAAGACTCTGTTTTAAATTTGAGGTCCTGAAAGTGTTTTAAAGGGGTATAAAAGGGTGAAAGCATATATAAATGTATCAAAGTTTACCATATTGATGTAATTCATTTTTTATTTTAAATCTTGTTTTCTTTTCCGAAATTTATATATCTTCGTTGGCTTATGCCTCCAGACAAGCCAGATTAGGCTGATTACAAGGAACCCTGATCAAATAAAAGAAATAATTTCCTAAATATTTTGCATGTCTTAGAAAAGGGATGCTATAAATATAAGTGTTGAAGTTTAGTACTAGTAGTATATTTATTCTTTTGATAATCAAATTGCAGTTGCATCTTTTATGGTTATTACATTTCCCGCTCATTTAATTAGTTTATTCATTATTATTGCAAATGTTTACGAACATAAATAAGTTTACAGACTGCTATTATCCAATATAACTCAGCATAGGAGGTGCATACTGGTGGAGGTCCAATTTTTATAAGGGATATAACCCTAGAAAAATTGGACAAGAGCATCCAACCCAAACACACAGATGGACCTAAAGTACGTTTAAACTGGCCGAGTATCACATTATGGCATAAACAAAATAGACAATATATAAAACATCATTTTGAACTGCTATTGCTTCATGTGAAAATCGAAAATTTAGGACAAAGCTCTATTTTTTTTTATTAACATGTAATTATCGGAATTTATAAGTTATTTTATACCTATTTTTCTACACTAAATCAATTGGTATATTACTAACGAAATCCTTCCACATTTCAAACGTCAAAAAATGACCTATGGACTTGTAAGACTTATCATTGGGGAGAACCGAAATGCATTGTTTTCTCGCCGAAACTCCTAAGTGAAGACAAGTTACTTTTGGAAAATTGATGGACTGCAATATAATTCCTCCGTGTAGGTGTGTAAACGAGGATCTACCCGCCAACAAACTTTTACGTGTATCTGAAATCAAATTTAAGGAGTTGCGATGCTAAGGTTTACATTGGATAGAGTAAAACTCCACAGTGCAATAACGATTATAAAATATTTTCCCAAAGTGACTTGTCTTTGGAACTTTGGAGTATCTGTGACAAGGTGCGTAATATATACAGTCATTTTTTTTTAATTTCAAAGGGCCTCTAAGAGATCTCAATGAACCGGAGCATCCTATCTACATTGAAGTTTCACATCATTATCAGGAGCTGTATAAAGTTAAGACAAAATACACAGGCAGTTGGAAGGGACAAACAGATACAAAAACCGACAAACATACGGGGCGGGGCGATTCCTATCCTATATACACAATACTGTTTGCATGGGGAGATGGGTTCATAATTTGCGAATGACATACACTTGTACTTCATGCCTCATCCGCACTTTCTGATTTCAAATCGTTTATTGTATTTCCGTTAGTTCTACCATTGGTGTCCAGGATCATAACCAAAATTCTTAAACGAAATTTCATTCCATGAGGACCATTTCAACAAAACTACATTGGCTAGAGGTATAAGGTAGGGTTGATATCTCACAAACATGTTAAACCTAGCAGCATGATTGCGCCTGTCCCAAGTCTCTGGCCTTTGTTAGTCTTGTATGTATTTTTAAATTTTAGTTCATTTGTATGTGTTGGTGTCTACTGTGACGTCCTTTTTCACTGAACTAGTGCATAATTTTAAAGGGGCCAGCTGAGGCCAACCTCAAAATGCGGGATTTCTCGCGAAGTTGAAGACATTTGGTGGACTTCGGCTGTTATCTGCTCTTTGGTCGGGTTGTTGTCTGTTAGACATATTCCCCATTTCCATTCTGAATTTTATTTAGAAATAGTTTTTACTGATTTCATTTTGTAACACCGGTCCAGGATTTTGTCTAATATTGAAAGGAGAATATGTCACGAAATCACAATAAGGCTTGCTATTTTAACTTAAGGGACCATTTTGATTATTTTTTGTATTGTTATTTTGCGATAATTTAAAAGAATTACAGCAGATTGCATTGAGTGTGTAGGTAAAGGTAGAGTATTTGGTTAGCTGGCTTGATAGCTAAACAATGAATTCATTATTATTTAAGGTATAATACCCTCCTTTCGAAGTAGCCTAGTCCTTGAGACAGATAGATTGGTGATCTGTAGGACAAGTCTACTCTGGAGTTTACCTAACCTAATAATGACTTCACAGTTCAGCTAGCAAACAAGTTAACCATACATACTATCTTTACCTTCACCCTCAATGAAATCGACTGTAATATAAGATCGAGACCAGAGTCATTCAAAATTTGGACAATTCATAGAAAAAACCTCAAGAACCATTCCACCAACGTTTGAATTTGATTGACTAAATTGCTTCAGAGGATTTGATAAAAACGTGAAAAATTCATTTCATTTTTAGGCGGGAGGGGGGGGGGGGCTAGGATAAAATTTGAAAAAGGCAGGACATGAGTGTTGGGTAAAAAAAGGCGGATACAACGATAGACAATTCATGTAAAAAAAGTCAGGACAAACTTATATAAAAAGGCAGGACCGAATAGAGAGAAAAATAAAAAGGACAGAGATCACTCTAAATAAAATACAGGAGAACATTTTACATACTAGCCTTTCAACCCCCCTCTTTCTTTAAAAAAAATCATTTTTGAACGGGTTATAAAGAGATATATTTTTTTATAATAAACTGATCGACGAGATTTCATATAAAACTTGAATACCCAATTAAAATGACAGATAAAGAAACAATCCCTCAACATTACATTTACATATTGTTTCAGAGCATCTAAATTATGCATTCATATCTGTATGAGTATAGTAAAAGTTGTCGGTGTACTCGAATACTCTTGTGCGTAATGTACATTTCATTATGCGTTCAACATCTATATGATATCGTAACATACGTAACACTTTTATACGTCTTTTATCGATAAATCATATAAACCATTTAAAATTGGTATATTTAATGCATTTCTCTCTATTATCGTTATTGCATCCGAATATAACTCAAACATATTAACCATTACATAGCAACACCTTTTGGTTTAAAGTACGTTTGTAAACATACAATTACCGCTCCTAATACGTTCGTTCGTCGAGATAGGTTCGTTCGTCAATATCCTGGTCATCTCTACTATGAATTTGTTCGAGGTCCTGTTATAATCCTGTTATACAGTTATACACTTCGGACACTCGGACTTCTTCCACCAATTATACTGACCGGCATGGCATATCTAGCCTCTAGGTGGATTTAAACACAAACCACTAAGTTAAACTAAATAAATGTTACTACGGATTATATTAAGGCCCGGTTTTGGCCCAAGAAAGTAAAATGTTTTACAACTATTTCAAATTGGCAAATAATATTTGAAAATGCACCCTGGAAAGTATCCCAATAACGTACAAGTGTACAATGTATACTAGTACATGTTATTACAGCCTGCGGCAATAAGGCTCTTATTTGGCCCAAACATAACTGCAAATTTAAAAGTTATCATACATATCTTTAATTTTGTCCAAACTAGACTAACTCAAAGGTACAAGGTATTTAGAAAAAATACAGAATTTATGCAGTTTAATTACTGTTTTATGATTTCCATTGTAGAAACATCCTACGCAGACAAGAAACAACAAAATAATTTAAGAAAAGCTTTGTTATAACGTTTCACGTAATCTCAGCAAATATAAAGTTATTTCTTGGCTGCGCACATACATTTCAAATCAAAATTATACTTAAAAGGAGTAGGTCCAGTAGCCCCAAAATATAGCAGTTTTACAAAATTGTTTTAAAAATGTAAACTTTTAGTTATTCATTGAACAGTAGAATGCTTCTGCTACATAAATTTGAGCTGATTGTGACAAACAATGCACGTATATCGGGTACTAGCACCAGTAAGTCATGCTAAATTGCTGCAATCTTCACAATTCTAGCATTTTAGTTAAATTTTAGACGGTTTTCGTATAAAACCAAAGTAGCCGCATTCGTGTTCATCCTTAATATTTAAATTTAAGCTGTATTTTATGATAATTCATAACATATGTTAAGGTTGAGGATGAACACGGATGCGGCCACTTTCATTTTTGACAAAAATCATCTGAAAAATGACATTTTTCGGCATATTTGGAAGATGTTTCATATTTCAGCTTGAATTGGTACGTTTTGTATGACTCAATCAGTTAAAGTCTTTCAAATAAACTAATTGATTCAAATAAAATAAAAATTTAAGTGTTTAAAAAGTGGTCAAAATCTTTCGTCAGATAAACATGAAATTTGAGGCCAAAATCGGTCCTTACCTACAACAGTCTCCGGGACAAGTTTGCAATTCCGCTGAGTGCAAAAGTTGTCACCTTAATTTTTGGAGTTAAGTCAAAACAAAGTTGATAACTTGGTTGGTATTGGTTCTCTGATATTTGTCCTAAAATTTTTTGGATCTAGCACCACTGTTGAAAAAGTTATGCCCCTTTTTTCAACAATTTCCTCAGAGGAAAAGTACTTTTCCTCAAGGGAAATCAAATTTCCCTGAAGGAAAAAGATTTTTCCTCAAGGGAAATTGTTTTTTCCTCAAGGGAAAAAGATTTCCCTTAGGGAATTTGCTGCATAATTATTTCCTTTGAGGAAATTCTATTTCCTTTGAGGAAATTCTATTTCCTTTGAGGAAATTCTATTTCCTTAGAGGAAATTCTTTTTTCTTTGAGGAAATTTGCAGCTTCAAATTTTCCTTGGAGGAAATACTTTTTCCTGTGAGGAAATTTGTAGCTTCAAATTTTCCTTGGAGGAAATACTTTTTCCTGTGAGGAAATTTTTGACAAACACTTTTCCTTGGAGGAAAATTCAAGACAACAAATTTCCTCTAAGGAAATCATTGATCTTCAAATTTCCTCTAGGGAAATTTCTGAACATCAAATTTCCCTTAAGGAAATGTTTTTCCTCTATGGAAATTTCATAACAGTACAAACAGTATTAATATATTTTCTCCTAGACTGAATTATTGATACAAAAGATAATTAAAACTTTAATACTGTAATACAAATTTTCATGGTGAGTATTAAACATACAAAAACAAAAGGCTGACTGTTTAACATGTTTAAGACAATACAATAATAAGCAAAATGCTATGAATATCATACCATTTGTGATGTTATTAATATTGTGCTCATATTTGCATATTAAATAAAATAAACACTTTTCATGTCAAATTAACTTGTCTTCTGTTTCAGCTGCTGTATATTCGACCCCCTACATAACAGTTCAGTGCATAAATAATTCAATCCACAAGACATCTTCCTTCAATTGGTTGAATAAATTTTGGCAACGTATGTTCTTCAAACATCTTCTTTGTATATTTGATATGATGGAGCCATGTACATGAATTGATAAAGCAGGTGTTTATTTCGACAACAAACATGACAAAGATACTATTTTTTTTCTTAATTTCTCCATAATCCATCAGTTAATATGAATGTAGGTTGTTACATTTTACACAATTGTGTTCTTTGATAGTACTCCATTTTGTTTATAGCAATTTTGTAGGATTTTTTCTATTTCTTTTTCCAGAAAAACACACAGTTGAGTTCATGTCACATTAATAATCCAATTAGCACATTATGTAGAAAATTATTAACAATTAAGTTTCCTCTTCAGTATAGACCTGCAGGACCTGTTGATGATCATAAAAACCAAGATATCTGACCTATAAATACACAAAATAAAAAAAAAATGTTATAAATGGAGAAAAAAACAGCAATATAAATAAGCTTATTTTATCATGTTTTAATGAACATTTTGAGAAACTTTCATTTGATATTCTTACTTGTCATGCTTATGAGTTCTCTTATTTCAGTGCTTTGTGTCCAAGATTTAATATTCGTTGTTTAGTGCCTTGCAGTGATATTTAAAGTTGAGCCACTTGCAATAGTTGTTATAGAATGTTCATATGTTGTGTTAATATTTGAACCACTGTCCTATATTATGGTCAGGTTGAGTGCTCACAGACATGAGGCCTAAATTAATATATTGTTTGTTTCCCTAATCCCTATTCTGACAAGCCAGGTGTGGGTAGGTAGGTAGGTAAATAATTTTATTTTCCCCAAAAGCCTGAATATTATCGGATGATCCGGCAAGCCCGAAAATCAGAAATGAATAAAATAATATTTGGCTTAGTTTTGACAATAAAATTTTATGAGTAGGGCCATTTTTGCAGGGTCGGTCAGGATTGGAGAAACAAACAATATTTTATATTAGGCATGATTTTTTTTTATTAATTGTTATTGACTTTGAACATGTTGAACTAAGTTGGATTGTTTTAATCTTTATATGTCATGTATGTTGAGATCTTTAATGGATGACCTATAAAGGAAGTGTTTTCTCATTATTGAAGGCAGGCCCATGATTGGCCTTTAATTTCTTGCATCCGCTTCATTGAACTCTGGTGGATAAGTCACTCATTTACCATACCACATTTTTTTATTTTTATATGAGTCATCATTCAAAGGCAATTTCTTTTATTACTGTAATTCAGAAATTATCGAAACTTTTTAGTAATGCGAATAATGTGACAGACTGGGTGAGTATCGCAAAAATAAGAAATCATATTTTGATAACAGAAACATATATATATATATATCATGTAACTATATAGATCTTTATGCAGATTTTTTTTGTAATCACAATAAGTTGTCCCTTCCCTGAAAAATCTGAATTTACAGTATATAGAAGTGGTCTTACCATTTAGGCCTTGTTGTATTCTGTTTATCTTGTTTTGCGCTCATTTCTATTGTTACTGTTTATATTTTTCATCATTTTTCTATATTTCTTGTCCTATAAAACATAAAAAGGGTAAAAACTATTATAAAACATCAGTTTGTGTTTTTCTTTATATTCAGTTATATTTAAAAAGAATGGAATATTTGTGCTATTTCATTTCACAAACTTTTTGCCAGTCATGACTTTCAAAGACTTTCACCCTGGTCAATAGTTTAAAAAACAAACATTCCCATACTTTTTCTTTGTGTTCGTACTAATTTTTCATTTGACAACAAAGACATGATTCAACTATTCTTCTAAAATTTGTTTCGCTTGACTACGTTAAACTCTGAAATATTGTTAACAGTATAATCTGTATGTGTCTCACTTGTCAAAATTTCAAATTAATATATAAATCAGATAAAAATGCTATGCATGGCTCAGCTTGATACAAACGTACAGGTTGAACCCAGAACAGTTGGGGCAAGTATGGACACAACATTCAAGCTCGATACAACTCTGAATTTTAAATTTGGATTGTGATTCAATAGTTGATGCAGCATAGGTTTCTGACACAGAATGAATGCGGTCCAAGTACTTAAAAAATTTAAATTGACAATTAACCTCTAAAATGGTCCAATATTCAAAATCTCAATACATGGTTAGATGCAGCATATCAACATGATCAAAGAACCCCAATAATTCATTTTTTGGTGAAATCAAATAAAGTTAAATTTTGGACCTTTTAGAACTCAATGTGGACCAATTTGATAATGGGTCAAAATATCAAAAATCTTAATGAATGGTTAGATTCAGCATATCAAAGAGCCCCATATAATCAATTTTTGTTGAAATCAAACAAAGTAAAATTTTGGACCCCGATTTGGATCAACTTGAATTTGGGCCCATAATAAAAAAATCTAAGTAAATATTCAGATTCAGCATATTAATCTGAACACCAAGAATTTAAATATTGTTAAAATCAAAATAAGTTTAATTTTGGACCCTTTGGACCTTAAGGTAGACCAATTTAAACAGGACCAAAAAACTAGGAATCTAAATACACAGTTAGATTTGGCATATCAAAGAACTCCAATAATTCAATTTTCTATAAAATCAAACAAAGTTTAATATTGGCCCCTATTGGCCCCTAATTCATGTAATTCCTAAACTCTGAACAAAAACTCTGGTCACAAACCTTGTGTTTGAATTTCATAGATTTCTATTACTTGTACTAAAGTTATTAAGCGAAAACTAAATGTCCTGGGACAACGACGACTACATGATAAAATTGAGAATGGAAAAAGGGAATGTGTCAAAGAGACAACAACCTGACCATAGATTTGAGGGTTGGAATCCTTTTCTTTTACCGAGCAATGCATTTGAATGGGAGATATAGTTGGAACCCCTCTTTGCTCTTGGTTGGGACCCCCCTTTTAAAATGGCTGGATCCGCCCCTGAGAAGCATTATAGAAAAATCTATAAGCTTTAACTCAAAATAAGGATAATTTTATTTTTAAAGGGCAGGCACAGATCCAGAGGGGGGTTCAAGGGATTGGAACCCCCCTTTTTTTGAATAATCAATGCATTTGAATAGGGACATGTAATTGGACCCCCCCTCCCCCCCCTTTCCCCTTTTGTCCTGGGTTAGAATCCCACCCCCACCCCTTTTTAAAATGACTGGATCCGCCCCTTAAGGGTCTATAATTAAGTTTGACAACATCAGACGACATACTACTTTATCAAAAAAAAAATGCCACATTTCATCCGATTTAATTTCATCCCTTTAATACTTGCTACATGTATTTCATCCATAATATTTAAAGAAATAAATTTGGGAGGAGTATGATTTTAATTCATTTGTAATTTGCAAGTTATTAACTATCCAAACTAGAGACCTAATAGAGTAGATATACTTGACTAATTTAAATCAAACTTGGGGTGACTGGGAACAAAGATTTAAGGGAATAGATGACAGTTCACCTACAATGACCTAGTTTCATAGCAATAGCATACATTAATAAAGACTACATGGTCATTCTTATGTTTAAACGTGGTTTAAACTTTGGGTGTTCATTTTTTAATGTTTAACATGTTTAAAGCTAACAATTTCAACTACATACATGTATCAAGATTTGATCCTACATTATTTAAATATTGAAAAAAATAGCTTTTTAAATTTGGATCTATATATAATTGTGAATGTCACATGGATGTATTTTAATGTAAAGCATCTGAAAAATCATTAGCCGTCTCATATTTATTTCAGTTCTTCAAAAGGCAAATTTATATGAGCTTATGCTGAAAATAGAGATTTCTTATTAAGGAGAAATCCCTGCCCCCCTTTTTGTGTGAAAAATTTTGTTGATTATATAGGGAATCACAGAAACATGACTGAGGCAAGCATCCCCCATCTGAACCCCCACATGAATATGTTTTTTTAGCTTGTGTAGGTGTAAGTCAGTAAGGAGGCAACCATTTGATTTGTAGGCCGGGTGAAAAATGTGATTAATCTTGCTTTGTAAACTTGTGCTATAAATAAAAATTACCAATCCATTAAAAAATCCGTGAGCCCAATCTCATCCAGTGAAATAGATTATAGTCTGTTTTCGAAGTTATATGGAAGTAAGTTAGTAGTCCAGATAATTATGACGCATTGCAAGGCATTTTTTCTAAGGAGAAGTGTAGAATGGGGGAATGGAACCAATAAATTGATCGGATCCGAAATGTTCTTCCCAGTAAAGGAGCACCTATTATTTTGTAGGTAATTATTATTAGTGTCAGTGGTCTCACAAGTAAATCAGAGTGAATATTGCATGCACATTAAAATTAGCAGAGAAGAGACAATTATCAACTTGTGTATTATTCATTTTCTCGCAGTTATTTACGGTAAATCGTGGGTAAATCAGCTATATAGACATAGGAAGATGTGGTGTATGTATATATATATATCCGAAAACAGGTGTTCGGTTCTAGTACTATATAGTGGCTATAGTATATGACTTTTAAATAACAATTATCAATTATATCTGTATTCTGTGGCGGGTCGAAGGGGATGGAATCCGGGGTTGGCCTCCCCTAGCATTTTGTGAGCAATCATTGCATAAATGATAATCTCGGGAATCCTCTCAAGTTCCTATAATACAAGGTGATGGGACGTTCCGTTGGAATAGGTTACCTGTGCATCAGGAAAAGTTTTAAGGCATAGCGTGAAAAGGTAACCTATTCCAACGGAACCGAACGTCCTATCACCTTGTATATAGGAACCTTAAAAATATGTGAATAGGTCGGGAAAAACTCTCTTTTGACACTTAGGTATTGCACTGTTGCATTACACTCCAATCAAAACGCAAACAATATGGGAAAAGATAACATTTTAACCTACACAATATATGAATAAGGTATACACTTTTGAAATCTAAATTATATGAAAAGGGTGGGGTAACAGAAAACCAGCGGCAACGACACCCCTTATTTAATGGAGACATGTAGTTGGAACCCCCTTTATCATGGCTGGATCCGCCCATGATTTTACATGTAAATCAAGCCCCGGGTATTTGTTGGCATAACGGTAACCACGAAAAGGGGGGGGGGGGGCTAATTAAAAGCACGAGGAATTATAAATATACAATTCAACAGGGGTAGAGTGCATCGAGGAATGGGAATTAAAATTGTCTCTTCACGATGATCGAAAAAAGTATCTTGCACGTTATTTTCATCATCTTGTCTGAAACACTCTGAATAATGAGCTTCAAGGCGAAAACAAGGCATGTGAAATACTAATAACATACACTTCTTTTTTTATACGTTGTATGGAAAACCCATAAATCCCTCAACAAAAATTGCTTGATTCAAGTCATATCAAATAAATTACAGCGCGGAAAGGTAACTTTAATTTAATATCAAAACTAAATTTTTGTTATATTTTTCAATAAATTTATAAATCTTAATTAGGCATGCGTTGCGTGAGTTCCATTTCATGAGACCTACACAGATTTCTATAAAACAAATCAAAAATTATAAATACAGTTTATCAATTCTTTCCGGCATAGATAAAAAAAAATGTATATAATCTATATACGATTTGGTTGAATTATTTCACTTCATTTTAATGATAAATCCTTTAGTTCTTAAATTTTTAATTAAAATGAATTTATCATTTTGATATCTAACGATAAACTTTTTAAATTGAAGTGACATGGTCAGTAACCTAATTAGTTGCATGGCTGATTACCATCTTACAGGTGACCCAGTAATTTTCCATATGACAGTAGCGTGTACCCTCGGGGTTATATTGGGGTGTGTATAACTTATTTTCTGGGGAACATCCTGTCCACGTGTAGTACTTAGCATATATTGCAACAGATGACATTAAACAAATTTTCTTTGTAGCATCGGAGGCAATTTCATGTTCGACCACACAAAATATTTCACAAAAAAGATATGATAAAATCAAAAGATAAAGATAAAGAAATATTAACAAATAAAGGTGGAATTGAGTAAACGGGGATTCGTGTATTTATGAGCTTATGTTCAGTGGACAACAACAAATGGAAGTTTTTAACGACCTTGTGTGACCTATAGTTGTTAATGTTTGTGTCATTTTGGTCTTTTGTGGATAGTTGTCTCATTGGCAATCATACCACATCTTTTTGACTGGCTATATACATGATATAATATATATAGCACTTACACGGTCGGTCCAGTGGACATATTTCATACTAGATAACTTATACAGTAATTCTTTTTATATATATGAAAATTATTGTCCGATCTGATACACGTACCTTTAATGTACAGAAATTTGAACAGCTTCAAATATATGGGGTCCGTAGAAACACCGCAAAGGACCTCCTTAGTGCACTAAGAACAAAAATGTGCACTAAGGACCTACTCCTTTCATAATTTTAAATTATATTTTTTCTAATGTTTTCTCGACACGTGCCTCAAAAAGTTGATTGTCACCTTTAGTATAATCGATAGCAATTCATGTTCGCTCAACCTTGGCCCGTGAATAATCTACTAGTATACTGATTAAACATGTATATGGTATTTCAAATTGTTCTCTATTTTTTTTTCATTTGTTTGTTTCTGTCGTATTTATTCTGTCTGCTATATTTTTTACTTCTAAAGTAATAGCGTATTTTCAACTCTTTTCAGTTTGGGATTTTTCATCCTTTTAATTTTAAAAAGACAAATAATTGTGAACACTTCACGGAAAAGTGAGGATTGATATTTGGTTGCTTAACGTCCAGTTGCCAATACTTCATTCATTTTTCTAATGTTAAGAACTATGCCATTTATCAATATTTCGATTTGAGCGTTACTGATGAGTCTTGTGTAGACGAAACGCGCGTCTGGCATACTAAATTATAATCCTGGTACTTTTGATAACTATCACAGCAATGTTTTTAAACATGTTTAGGAAAAGAACATATTTCTGATTCGATGTTTATATACAAATGCATTACAAGTATAAATATGTATAGGTTGATGTTTAGTCCCTTCGATGTTTTAGACTGTAAATAAATTATGACCAATTTATTTCTGACATCTTCTTCATTTTTAACTTTTGTGGATAGGTGTTTCATTGACAGCCGTACCACATCTCCTTTCGCTTATTTTTGTTGTATATATTTTTTAATTCACTTTCCTTGTCTTTTAAAATATATTTATTCCATTATTTTTATTTGATGCCGAAAATAAGAATACGAAGTTATTTGTTAAATGCTATAAATAAGCGAAGTAAAACAACCGTTAATAATTATGTATATGAGCATTATATCTATTTATCTATTTATAAAATATTTTAAATACAAGCAGACATACCATTTGTGACAACAATTTCATTTATTTCCAAATCTTAAAATCATACATTTCCGTTCTTTAGCGTTTCTTAATAATGGCAGAACGGGCTCAAGAGTCATATGATTAAGTTAACTAAATAATTTAGTTTTCCCACATCATTAGCGGATTTAGGGGGTTAAAGCGAGCCCCCACCCCCGGTTGAAAATCTTAAAATATTTTTTGTATTAACCATTTCTTGTTTTAATGTTATCTTTACTATAATTTGAATATCTAGCACTGAATAGGGTGACACGTTGTCGCTACACTTCTTTAAATATACACAAGTCATAATAACATTGGCCAGAGGGTAACTTGATAATTAGAGGACCAAAGGATTTAATTAAGACAATCCAAGGCTGCTATCTCTATATTTTATTATATATATCTTTATTAGCCTCCCTTAGAGTGATACAACAATTGCAAAACGGGTAGATACGATCTGTAATCAAATAATTAACCTTATAAAATTAATACTTATATTTTATTTAGAGTAACCATATGCCGGATGAACAAAAAGTGTGCCATTTATTGAAAAACATATGGTTTGGTATAACATGAAAACTTCTCTAGTGTTTTAAACATTTCTCACATAACCCCTCCCCCAAACCCCCACTTCAAGCTCTGGATCCGCGCCTGCCCATAGTGCTTATTACATTATAAAATAAAATGGTATTCATCTTCAATTGTTGAAATAAAGATGAATTGTTAAAAAAAAAAGCATTGACACCAGTTTAAAGTTATCGTTCATAGAAGACAGTTATGATTTATTCTATAATTCTCTTTTTAAAACGTAATATAATTTTACCTCTTGGAGTTTTTCTATATGTTACTTCTGTAATCGGATTTTGAAGAACCCCATGGACACCACATACTCTCAAATGTCTTTCAAGGAATAATGATAGTATGTAAACTCTTGTGTTGTTAGTAAGGAAATGAAATATCAAAAGCATTTGTTTCTCAATTTTTATCTCAAAATAGGGTTCTTTCAATAAAAAAAAAGCTTGCATAGCAATTTCCTTAAAAACTAAATATATATAACAAAGGCAAAGTTTTAAAACACAAAATTTATTTTTTATTTTTCTTTCATAAACTTGAATTTATACCACGCTAAACCGTTAGGTTAACAACCATTGATTAATCAATAAGTAACGATCAAAAGACAATTGTTTATCGGATTAGGTTGATTGAACATGATGATTCGGGAATCTGCAATAAACCGTTGGTCACGTGGCGAGTGGCAGGCGTTGATTAAAAAGTCATTTAACTTCAAAATTACAAAATCTATTGATACCTAACTTTATAGATTTGAGGTATTTAATCATATCCTCTTATATTCATGTTCGCTGTGATCTTAAAACATCGTTTTAGTGTCCTTAATGCAAAAACTTTCTTCTTAGTGCACTAAGAAGTCTTTTGCGGTATTTCTACACACCGAAATATATGGCCTTATTATTGGTAATATACCATATTAGTGTCACTAATGGCTTAACGTGTTACCAAATTAAAAAGAAGAAATAGGCTCAAAACCGCATTTTTAACTTTAGATTTTTTTTTTCAATCCCAAAATAGAGAAGAGGTCCGGTATACAGACTTATTAAAAAGTCCAGATGAGAAGTTTAACTTGCTTTTCTATTCCCGGCACTTTTAACTTAACGCATGCAAAAAAAAAATGCAGTACCTGGTTACAGTTGCGCATTGACAAATTATAATCTTTCGATTAAATGATCTTAAATCTATATGGTCTTTATTTTAAAAGTTATAAAATCTAAATGTAAAGTGATCTAAAATGTTCAATATAATGAGTATTTTCGCTGTGAAATGAAGTTAAGGTCGTCTAAAAGTGTATACATGTGTATTTGACCCGACTACTGACTACATAGTAAACTATTCATTATGTACCTATAAGGGGGGTCTGAGCGGGACTCGGGATTGTCGAGGCGTATTTTTTGTAAACGTGACACATGAAAATCAAATTATGAGGGAGGGTAGGAGGGGTACTGATCCCGAAATCCCGAGCTTAAAAACACGAAATCCCGAAATCCCGGGCTTAAAAAAACACGAAATCCAGAGGTCCCGAAATTCGAAAAAAGAATTATCGTATCCCGAAAGGGTCAATCCCGAAATCCAGAGCTTAAAAACACCCGATCCCGCAGTCGGGGTGAGTCCCGATAAAGGTCCTATCCTCCCTCAAATTATTGTGCCGTGAAAACGCGAAATGAAGTTTAGCGGGACATGGGAAATTACAAAAATAGCAGAATTGTTCACTTACATAGTGTACGCGGGATGGCATCATGCGAGAATCTAAAAAAATAAGTAGTAACTAAGCGGGATCCGTGAACAGAACCCCCAATGAGACCCCCATTAGTTGTGGCTTATTTGGGTCTTTTTAGTTAGTTTCTTTCCCCTACATTACTTGACCGTTTTTGTAAAACAACAGCACTCGAGGTCTGACGGTATTTTACCAAGAAATGCACAAAATAATCAAAAAGAAGGCCTAGAAAATTTAAATATTGGTATGCACACATACTCCCCTATCAGCACAGACAATTATATTTTTGTAAAGGCGCCAAACTCGTTTCTAATATTTATAATAGAACCGAAAAGAAAATGGAAATGGAAATGGGGAATGTATCAAAGAGATAACAACATGACCAAAGAGCAGATAACAGCCATAGGTCACCGATGGGTCTTCATTGCAACGAGAAAATCCCGCAACCTGAGACTGGGGTGGATCTAGTCTTATAAAGGAGGGGTTCCTAACCCAGGACAATTTTTTTTTTTTGGGGGGGGGAGGGGTGTCCAACTACATGTCCCCATTCAAATGCATTGATCGTCCAATAAAGAAAGGGGGGTTCCAACATGTCCAACCTTCAGCCCCCCCCCCCTGGATCCGTGCCTGTGAGGCATGCTTTAGCTTGCCATTAAACAAAAATGTATACTAGTTGAGTGATAATGGACGTCATACTAAACTCTTCAATATAAAAAAAAGAAACTAAAATAAAAATCATACAAAGGTCACAAAGGCCATAACTTCTGGCTCCTGAATTAGGAAAAGTGCAAAATGCAGTGAGGATAAAAGCCTTTACTGTAAATTCCTGAAATTACAATTATATAAATCATCTCACATCTTTGTGCATTTCTTGAAATTGGTCATATTAATAAATGCATGCAATATTTTCAGAAAATTTCAATATATAGGCTTTTAAAAGTCAATCTTGTGCATGATTATCAATGATTATACTCGCACAATTAACACATGTGGTTCTCAAAACTCAGAGGTGTCTATGCTATTTATGACAACATTTTAATCAAGTATAAATTTACAAAATATGTTAAGAACTATATGATTTTTAGGGTTTTAAGCATAGATATAGTAGGTCAGGATCTGCGAACTCTCACTGACTGACTGAGCACATGAATTCAACACTAGTTTTTTGGTGATGTTGGTGTTGCTTAGTGTTTTGTTTTGTTTTTCTTTTCTGCATCTTATGTTTTGCCTTGGCATTGTCAGTTTCTCTTTCATTGCCTTTGGTTTTTTTTGTTATGTTAAATAACAAGTCACAAGAGAGAAAAAACAAAAAAAATATGTGAAAAAATGGCTTAGTTCAGTATAAATTAAGGACAGAGATAACAAATAGCTAAATAAGAAAAAAGAAAAAAGAAAATTCCTTTTCTATGTACAGTCAATTGTCTGATAATCTAGAAGATAGCCTGATTTGGTCTAATTCTCCTGAATTCTAGCAGGTACTTTATTCCAACTTTTTTAATTCAAACAAACCATGTCTTAGATAGTCTTGGAATTAGAATACATTAATCATAAAATTTTCATAATACTTTGGTGAATTATCTATTGATATAATCATGATAATTAAGCTCCTTTTCAATTTTTAGGGATTTTAAATTTTTAATTTAAAGTTAGGGATTTTATTCATAAAAGGGGGGATTTTTCCAGTACGTATACTATTAATAATGCTTTGAGCAATTTTCATGAAACTTTTTTTTTTTTTGTATAACATAAACATGATAATTTTCCTTTTAATTTAAAAAAAAATCTGATTTATGTCATTGTACTATCATGACTTGGGATTAGGATAGTCTCAAGAATGCTTTCACAAATTTTTATGAAACTTTGGTTAATTGTTTTTATATCTTGACAAACTCCCTTTTTATTGTTATGACCCAAAGTGGAGGGGGCATAATGTTTAACACTTGTCAGATCGTTTGTCCGTCTGTCCCAAAGTTGTTTTTTGTTCTCTGACAGTACTTTAGTTTGCCTCAACCAAATTCAATTAAACTTTTACAAAAGCTTGTTATCACAATTCTCATATCAAGTTTGAATTTTGGTGATGTCAGTGTTACTGTACTAGAGTATCAGAGTTATGCCCCTTTAGAAATGGGGAAAATATGCTGAATTTTTGGTTTCCTGTTCTCTAAAATTTAGTTTGTCTCAACCAAATGTTATGAAATCAATACACAATGCTTATCATCACAAAATACAGATTAAGTTTGAATTTTGGTAGTGTCTCTTTTACTAAATTCTATAGTTATGTTCTTTAAAAATGGAAAAAAATGTTTCGGCCTTCTAACTTAAGTTTCCCTCAACCAAATTTTATTAAACTTTAAAAAAATACTTTTTATCACAATTTTAATCAGATCAATTTCAAATTTTGGTAGTAAAACTTTTACCGTTCTTCAGTTATGTTCCTTTAAAACTTTGAATAATATGCAAGCTGGAGTATCATTCCCTATTTATCATGTATATTTTTTTATACGACCGCAAAATTTGAAAAATTTTTCGTCGTATATTGCTATCACGTTGGCGTCGGCGTCGTCGTCGTCGTCGTCGTCGTCCGGCGTCCGAATACTTTTAGTTTTCGCACTCTAACTTTAGTAAAAGTGAATGGAAATCTATGAAATTTTAACACAAGGTTTATGACCACAAAAGGAAGGTTGGTATTGATTTTGGGAGTTTTGGTCCCAACATTTTAGGAATTAGGGGCCAAAAAGGGCCCAAATAAGCATTTTCTTGGTTTTCGCACTATAACTTTAGTTTAAGTTAATAGAAATCTATGAAATTTTGACACAAGGTTAATGACCACAAAAGAACGGTTGGGATTGATTTTGGGAGTTTAAGTCTCAACAGTTTAGGAATTAGGGGCCAAAAAAGGGCCCAAATAAGCATTATTCTTGGTTTTCGCACAATAACTTTAGTTTAAGTAAATAGAAATCAATGAAATTTAAACACAATGTTAATGACTACAAAAGGAAGGTTGGTATTGATTTTGGGAGTTTAGGTCCCAACAGTTTAGGAATTAGGGGCCAAAAAGGGACCCAAATAAGCATTTTTCTTGGTTTACGCACCATAACGTTAGTATAAGTAAATAGAAATCTATGAAATTTAAACACAAGGTTTATGACCATAAAAGGAAGGTTGGTATTGATTTTGGGAGTTTTGGTCCCAACAGTTTAGGAATAAAGGGCCCAAAGGGTCCAAATTAAACTTTGTTTGATTTCATCAAAAATTGAATAATTGGGGTTCTTTGGTATGCCGAATCTAACTGTGTATGCAGATTCTTAATTTTTGGTCCCGTTTTCAAATTGGTCTACATTAAGGTCCAAAGGGTCCAAAATTAAACTTAGTTTGATTTTAACAAAAATTGAATCCTGGGGGTTGTTTGATATGCTGAATTTAGAAATGTACTTAGATTTTTAATTATTGGCCTAGTTTTCAAGTTGGTCCAAATGGGGGTCCAAAATTAAACTTTGTTCATCAAAAATTGAATAAATGGGTTCTTTGATATGCCAAATCTAACTGTGTATGTAGATTCTTAATTTTTGGTCCAGTTTTCAAATGGTCTACATTAAGGTCCAAAGGGTCCAAAATTAAACTAAGTTTGATTTTAACAAAAATTAAATTCTTGGGCTTATTTGATATGCTTTATCTAAATATGTACTTTGATTTTTGATTATGGGCCCAGTTTTCAAGTTGGTCCAAATCAGGATTCCATATCAAGTATTGTGCAATAGCAAGAAATTTTCAATTGCACAGTATTGCACAATAGCAAGAAATATCTAATTGCACAATATTGTGCAATAGCAATTAATTTTCAATTGGAGTTATCTTTCTTTGTATAGAATAGAAGTTGATAATATATGTTGGAAATTTGCCAGCCATGACTATGATGTCATTTTCTATTTTTATTTGCCAATAACTTTATGTAAATAACTTCATTGGAAATTTGCCAATATAAAATGTTGCTGATGAAGCTTTTTTTCCTTATCTTATCTAAAATGTTTTTAGATAATGTATGTTGAACATTTGCCAGACATGACTATGATGTCATTTTCTATTTTTATTTGCCAATAACCTTAATGTAAATAACTTCATTGGAAATTTGCCAATATAAAATGTTGCTGATGAAGTTTTTTTTATTGTTTTATACAATAAACAATGTATATTCACTTTTACTACCAACCAATCTTTACCATTCAGTGATAACAAGCACTTTATTTTACATTTTAATATTTTATGATGTATTTAAAAGAGTAGTTATTGTTGCAAACTCCATTAGAAATTTGAATTGATATCAGTTTTGGAAAAAGGGAAACGGGGATGTGAAAAAAAGGGGGGGGGGGGGGTTTAAATTTTTCTCATTTCAGATTTCATAAATAAAAAGAAAATTTCTTCAAACATTTTTTTGAGAGGATTAATATTCAACAGCATAGTGAATTGCTCAAAGGCAAAAAAAATATGTTAAGTTCATTAGACCACATTCATTCTATGTCAGAAACCTATGCTGTGTCAACTATTTAATTTTAGATTTAAAAAGTTTGAAGAAGAAATCTTTAATTGATTTGTAAAATCTTGACATTTGTTTTGTGTAAAAAAAAACATGTAATGTCAAAAATTTGATCACAATCCAAATTCAGAGCTGTATCACGCTTGAATGTTTTGTCCATACTTGCCCCAACTGTTCAGGGTTCGACCTCTGCGGTCGTATAAAGCTGCGCCCTGCGGAGCACCTGGTTATAAGATGCAGAGTTAAGGAACTTTAGTTGTTGCAAGGTTATTTTAAAATTGTCCATTTTCAAAAACTTTGAAAGGTTTTAGAAATTTAAGGATTTGTTAAAAAAATCACAGCCTTAAACTTATAGTCACTTGAGATATATATCTATAAATGGAGCCAAATTATATACATGTTTTATGTCAATATTAAAATACCACTGTTTGTGCATGTTTTGTTTTTTTTTGAAGGGCAGGGGTCTTATTTGCACAGTGCTCATAGTTTTTTAGTCGATCATTAAAATTCATTTAAAGCTTAAAGACCAGCTATAAGGGCAAGAAGCTTATCAAGCACTCATGGTTTAGATTTTTATTAAACACACATTAATATACATAATGTTCATTAAACAGAAAAAAATATTGATGCAAGATGTCATTCAACTTTTACTCTTTTATGTATAGGACAAGAACTATAGAAGATACAGAGAAATTATATACAGCAGAAATGATAGGCAATGTAAAATTTGCAGAAGCCAACTAAACCTAAATGGTAAGGCACCTTTTAATTTTAAAAAAGTTATTGAACTTGAAAGATGATTACTAGTATCATGATTACTATAAAAATTAAAAGATGTGGTATATTAAATATGAAAACTATCATGGCTTTGAGAAAGCAATTGTAGGCCTGTTACGACCTTCAATAATGAGAAAATCCATACCCTATACTATAGTCAAAGTAGGCAGCTATAAAAGACCTAAAGATGAAACATTGAAACAATCCAAACTGTAAAACTAATCATGGTAATTGCCTAGTTTATAACGAAATGAATTACAAAAAATAAATATGACCGGTATGAAACAACAACAACAACAACCACTAAATTTTAGTGTCAGACTAAACTGACAAAAGCTACAGGCTCTGAACTTTGGACAGGCACAATAGGAATATGGCAAGGTTATATAAAAATAAGATGTGGTATGATTGCCAATAAGACAACTCTCCACCAGACAACCAATGATGTAAATTTCCTGCAAACACGGACTTGACTTCTGTAAATCAACTAATTTTTCGTGAATACTTTATTTGGCATTTCATACTTTCTAGTCTACATCGCAGTTATTTATTTTTCTCGAGTTCAAGTTTACTTAATGTATTTTAATAAGGAAAGATACACATGAAAAACATTTATTGCTGTTTCTCTCTCCATTTATAACATTTTATTTGTTTGTTTTGTGTATTTATAGGTGATCAGACATCTTGGTTTTCATGATCAATAGGTCATTACTGAAGAGGAAACTTATAGTTGAAATTTATTTACATAGTGCATAATTGGATTAATTTGAAATGGAATGTGTGCTTTCCTGCAAAAAAGAAATAGGAAATTTCAACATTATCACATGATAATGACCATAAACAAAATGGAGTTCTATCATAGCTACACAAAAACACTATTGCATAAAAGCAACAACATATCTTAATCAAAAGAAAGGAGAATGCTGAACAAATACTATTTTGTTGTTGAAAAAAGGAACACCAGTTTTATCCACTCATTTACATCGCTCCCTCATATCAAATATACAGAAGAAGATCATTGAAGAACAATTTGCAAAAATGATTTCTCTTAGAATTGAAGGGAATTGTTTAGTGAATGGAATAATGTATTCACTGAATTCTTACGTAGTGGATTGAATAACTGTACACAAGCTGAAACAGAAGAAATTCTAATTTAAAATAACACGAAAAGTGTTTATTTTATTATTTAATCTGCAAATATATAAACAAATTCTTTAGAACACCACAAATGGTATGACATTCAAATTGGTTGCTTATTAATGTATCGCATTGAAACAATTACAAAGAAAATAGAAGCATTTGCTCCAAAAAAAATTATAAATCAAAGTTAAATTTATAAAAAAAAAGTCATTTGTGAAAGTATAAACAATACCTAGATCTAAACAGTCAGACTGTATTATTTTCAATGTCATTAAAATGTTGAGTCAAACATTTATTAAAGTTTTAAATATCATTTGCATCAATTATACAGTCTTGTAATAATTATATTCATACTGTTTGTATACATGGTGTAGTGAAGAAATGTTCAACAAGTAAAAATAAGGGAAAACATTTCCTTAAGGGAAATTTGATCTTCAGAAATTTCCTCAGAGGAAATTTGAAGAACAATGATTTCCCTAGAGGAAATTTATTGTCTTGAATTTTCCTCCAAGGAAAAGTGTTTGTCAAAAATTTCCTCACAGGAAAAAGTATTTCCTCCAAGGAAAATTTGAAGCTACAAATTTCCTCACAGGAAAAAGTATTTCCTCCAAGGAAAATTTGAAGCTGCAAATTTCCTCAAAGGAAAAAGAATTTCCTCTAAGGAAAAAGAATTTCCTCTAAGGAAAAAGAATTTCCTCTAAGGAAATAGAATTTCCTCAAAGGAAATAATTATGCAGCAAATTCCCTAAGGGAAATCTTTTTCCCTTGAGGAAAAAACAATTTCCCTTGAGGAAAAATCTTTTTCCTTCAGGGAAATTTGATTTCCCTTGAGGAAAAGTACTTTTCCTCTGAGGAAATTGTTGAAAAAAGGGGCATAACTTTTTCAACAGTGGTGCTAGATCCAAAAACTTTTAGGACAAATATCAGGGAACCAATACCAACCAAGTTATCAACTTTGTTTTGACTTAACTCCAAAAATTAAGGTGACAACTTTTGCACTCAGCGGAATTGCAAACTTGTCCCGGAGACTGTTCTACTCTGATGAAAAACCAGGGAAATCAAGAAATTATATACAGAATATGCAAATGTTGTCATGGTTTGTTGCCATGATAACTTGTTCAATGTGAAATTTGTATCTATTTTCTGTATACCTTGTACCTTAGGCTAGTTTGGACAAATTTAAGAATTTGCAAGGCTAGTTTTGAATTTGCATTAATATTTTATACAAAAAATCCAACCCCAAAAACTAGAGACTGATCAACACGAACCATTCCAAAATCAGCGTGATTTCCAAATGACATTTACCACGTAATATAATCAAAAATATAAATATGAAATTTAGCTGCTAGATAATCAAAGATCTACGGATATTACCTAGTTTTTAGGGTAAAACGAAATCATTTTAAAGGTGAAAAAAGACTGGTGAATGAAAGTTTTATGGAAGTGGCCAATTTTTTATTGAAAGAAATGAGGGTATTTTCTAGGTAAATACAACACGAACGATGATCTAGGGTTCTTTCATTTAAATACACAATCTTTTATCTTTAGACCCTACAACATTTACAAAAGAATATATATATTCCCGTAACATAGTGGCATATAATAGGGGAATAACTACAATTCATACTTATTCCTTTAAATATCTCTGTAGTCAAATAAATCCTTAAGGCACAAAAAATAAACTCTTTAATTAACTTTCCGAAACTATATAATAGTATTCTACGCCTCTTTAAAGGAATTAATTATTGGTGTATAAACTCGATCAATTCACTCACAAAACTTTTATGAAATATGTTTGTGAGTGACTTGGTCCAGTTTATACACCAATAAGTTCCATTAAAAAGGGGTTTAATCCTTATGATTCTATCAAATTGGAGATAGGAAATATATTTTTCGAAACTCGTTACCCCTATCGCACGTAAATTGTATATTTATGTCACGGAGTAGGCCTGGCGCATGCATACTTTTGTTGGTAAACGCAAAAAAAATGTACTCAAAGAAATTTGCTATCTGATAAAAAGTTAACTGCAAAACCTACTATTATCATTCAAACGAATATTATATTGTTTATTATTTTATTTAACGGATAACTTGCAGTGAAAATATTTTTTTAACGTCGTTGTACGTTATTATGGCTGCCATCTTGTTTACATTGGTTACAAAAAGAAGTTCGGTCACCGTCGTCTATCGAAAAATAACCAACGTCAAGATCAAGTCCTCTCGATTAATCATATCAACGTATTCCCTAATATGCAAATCGTATAAGAATTCATAATAATAAATATTTATATACATCTCAAATCTCTTAATGAGTTGTCCATCTTATTAATAGATTCGTATACAAATATGAAAAAGAAGATGTGGTATGATTGCCAATGAGACAACTATCCACAAAAGACCAAAATGACACAAACATAAACAATTATAGGTCACCGTACGGCCTTCAACAATGAACAAAGCCCATACCGCATATAGTCAGCTATAACAGTCCACGATAAGACAATGTAAAACAATTCAAACGAGAAAACTAACGGCCTTATTTATGTAAAAAAATTAACGAAAAACAAATGTGTAACACATGAACAAACGACAACCACTGAATTACAGGCTCCTGACTTGGGACAGGCAAATACATAAATAATGTGGCGGGGTTAAACATGTTAGCGGGATATACAAATTCTGACCAATATATCACCTAAACTTCACTTCACATAAACAGACAATTACTTAAAAAAAAAACATAGGCAACACAGACAGGTAGAAATATAGAACACAATACTTACCATGTATATGGTACATAGGTCAGTACACAGTGCTGTGTTTATGAAATCTGAGCATTAGTACTCATGTGATAAGGTATTAAAATTCATATCCTGAATAAATAAAAATATAACATTCAGTGACAGGACTATTTCACCTAATTTATCTATCTATTACTTTTAATGTAACCTTATAATATACATGTACTAAATGATTAAACACTACAATAACATTCACAATCTACAATATCATATTAATATATTAATCGAATATGACGTTCCGGTCATTTACTAGACGGAATACATATATAGAGAGATATCAATACTAACAATAATAAAATGTTATCAAATATATGTAATCATTGGCAATGACTGTGAATAGTGCCTCACCTATAGAAACAGCTACCTTGTAAATAAAATCAACGGTACCAATTTTCTTGCACCAGATGCGCATTTCGACAATACATGTCTCTTCAGTGATGCTCGTGGCCAAAATATTTGAAATCTAAAGCTTAAATAAAAGATGAAGAGCTACAGTATAGTCCAAAAAGGTCAAAAAGTATAGCCAAGTCCGTGAAAGGAATCAGAGCTTTACACTATAAGGGATATACATTCCTTAATTTATAATAATTTCTAATGTTTTGTAAGAGCAAATTTTGATAACACAACAAAAACGTATTTTCTCGGTACTGGCTACTGGGCTGTCCCTTGTTTCTGCTCTGTCTGCAGCCTTTGTTGCCACCTCATAAGTTTTGACGAATCTCTCTCTTAGTTTCTGTATATAATTGTCCAAAGGCTACATCTATAGGCAAGTTAGGTTTTCTACTAAACATAAGAACATAAGGCGAATGTCATGGCTGGTGGCTTCATGGTGGGTACAGCTGTAAGCATGAACAAGTGGATCAATATGAGTCATAGCCAGAAATTAGTAGTGGTTTTGCTAATTAATATTCATAATATGTAAATGAGAATTGTACCACGTGATATTACTGATAGTACTTTGAACTGGACTGGCTTGATAGGCTTGATATCATTAAAATCTTTAAAACACGGATATTATAAGTTGCCCGTCACAGAGTCCTTATTTACAATCACTTTGATATTTCCGTAAAGTTGTCAGGCGGTCAAAATCAAAACAATGAACGCGAATTTAGTGAATTTTTCGTGCCTTCGTGAGTTTATTCTTCTTGAAATAGTGACATTTTAATTTTACGTGGGAACCTAGAGTTCAACGACTACACATACAAGGTTTGGACTTGCTTATTCTTTGGA